>NC_063160.1:0-300000 GCF_020921035.1 Rhodamnia argentea
GCAATGATATGCTCCCCTTTCGGATGAATTGAATCCAACAAGACGAATGATCGAGGCTGAGGGAACCACGATTCATGGAGACAGGTCTCTTGATCCTAATAGGGGACCACGGTTTGGACACCGAGGCCATTCTTTTGGCTTTGCTACTGGTCCCCGTTGGATGTACTCTCAATACAATACCTTTGGCTACCTTGATGAATAGGTTCTTGGATCTAAATGTTTTTGGCAAATGTTTCAAACGGTCAAGTGCATGCTGTAATGTTATTCCCAACAGTGATTTATATAATTTTAGTTCGGCGAAGAGAACGAGTTTTTATAGCATGGTTCTGATGTTGATGGTCCCAACTTCATCCAAGTATGGATCTCCAACAACGACCAACCCGGTAATAGTCGTCCATCACCAGAACCTTCATAAGGAGAAACAAACGAAGAAGCGGAAGAAGAGCTTAGAACCTTCATCTAAGAAAATTTTTGTGAGAATTATTAAAGCTATTAGGAGATTGTTTTTCTTCTTCTTCTTCTTCTTTTGAGTAAAGTAAGAAGTTCTTTCTATTTCACTTTTTACTCAAAATCTGCGGATGCCATTGTTCGTACCGCTCTCACAACTCATTGAGAGAGAAATGTATCTAAGGACGATACATCCTCTAGTAGAACTTGCACAAAGTCTGCCTCATTGTGGAAATTTTGCACCTTGTTGGACTTTGTGGAGTTGACAGGAAATTTAACAAAGTGCTTCATAATTGAAGACTCACAAATTTCACACGCTACTAGTAGTTGATGCGTAGAGTTGATAGCATGTAATTTGCATATCATAGACAAGAAACAACCTATGGGTCTTATTGTCCTATATAATATATCATCAGAGACAATATATAATATAATCAAATATGTTACGGAGGATCAAACATCCCCAACTTATGATTTATGACATGCAGTTAGTTGTTGACCTAATGATGGGCTTATCGTTGATTAATGGGTCACACGTGCATACAGCCCTATGCAAATTTCGGACGTATAATGAATTAAACAAAGGAACAAGGGTATAATATCTCTTCCCTGACCAAGGAGTTCCGCTAGATGCTGACTAATTATGGAACCGGCAAGAGGAAAGAAAGTACGGTTATTAAACAAAGACACAGCTTGAGGGAACATAAACTCATGTGAAACAAATGCCTAAAATTTTTTAGTATTTTCTACTTTAGAACAACCTTCCTCAAAGAATTTAGAACCATGAAATTTTTTCTTTTTGGGTAAAGTAAGATATGAATTGACTTTTCAAAAGCGCAATATACAAGAGAAATGGCCGAACACAAAAACCTCGTACCCATGGAAACACCAACTAGAACCATGAAATTTTCTTTTCTTCGCATGGGTATTAATGCGATGTCTAACATAAAGTGACTTAAGTCAATCTTTTAAATGTCGATTTCTTGCGCACACACTCAACAATAATGTGCCTTTCCTAGGAAATTTTCTGAATACAAGATTGACATGTGGACGTTGAAAGAGCTTAAATGTAACTTGAGAAACCATATGTTCTTCCATTTTGACTTTATAATTCTTAAGCACCATTAATGGAGAAAGAGATTGAATATTGACTGTGGGGATTTCATACACGAGTTACCGATTAATAGCTCAATCCAAGTTAAACCTCCCTTGTTAATTGGTAAGTTCTCACGTTATTTTCTGGTTCACCGAAATTATCATAGAGAAATTGAAAAAAATTGCTAAGAAAAAAGGAAAAGGAAAAAGAACAGGAGTTTTTATTTGGAGAACATCTTTTCTTGGTTTCCATGCCAATCAAGTTTTAAAAGCAGATGATTTTTCATGTAGAGTTGGGAATCTTACGTCAACTACACCCTAATCGCCTCCACTCAATCTATTTGGTTGACGATAATCACAATTGCTTACATATCCATTTTAATCTAATAATGTGAAAGTAGACACAGTGAATGAATTTTAGTTATATTTTCCCTAGTCAATGAATAGAGAAAACAACAAAATGAGATCAAGAGTTTAATGCATGAATCTGTGACTGGTAAGTTGAGAATTCGTATTTTTACATTATTTGTTCGAAATTTTCCTTGGACATGACAAAAGCAAAAAATTTTCAAGAATAGCAGGAAAACTGTAAAATTAACTTTAAGAAAATTCAAATCATAATGTTTAGTCAAAGCCTAAAGAAAGTTCCTCAAATTCTTCGCATTCTTTCCGATCTACAATGAAATCTAGAAGGCCTAATCTCTTTGCTAACTATCAATATTCCTCTTTTTCTTCGCACACGTTTGATAATTACGATCTTTTTCTGTATGAGTTCTAATTGGTAAGATATTCCTTATCTTCGAGTTCAAACAAAAACAACTATAAAAGGATCAACCTAATCCACACCCACGTTAATTTCGAATGACATTTTGAAAAATGTTTTTTTTTATTTTCGTAGGGAATTGAGAAAATCAAGATATTTGAAATTCAACTAATCGCACCGAAGCAACTCGATATGATAAGGCACGCTAGCTCTATTCGCATTAAATTTAGCTAGAGATTATCGCTAATGCCCTTTCCAGAAAAAGATATGGCTCTTTTCTTCTCTATTTCTTTATAGATAATACAAATTGAACAAGTTTTTGGTTTTTGTCACCGGAAGAGAAAACCCATTCCTAATCGACGTCGGATATCTGAAAAACTTGTCACTAGAATTTAAGAAAGCATACTGTCAAATAAAGTCACACGCTTTTTTTTCAAGTTTATTAATCGCCGTTAATCGAACCCTTTAAGAGAGACGCGGACTCTCTCTCCCTCTGTCCCTTTCCCACCCCTGCGATCTTGCCAAAGCAACACGAGCGCTCCTTGCTCACAATCATACTGTTGACACCTAAAACAATCCAAGAGGGCTCGTGACAACCACGTGAAGGGGCGACAATCAGCTACTGAAAGGAACACCGAAGCAAGGTATGAACCGATCAAAAAGGTGTCACGTGTCAAGGTAAATTCTGGCGCCATTCCTTCCAGAACAAGAAAAGCGCGTGGAGAAGAGCCACGATCATAGTGGTTATCAAAAGATTGGAGGTAATCCCCACGAGGTAAAAAGAAAAGGCGCGGAGACTAGGAAACCGTCATCCACGTGGCTTATGGAAAAGGATAAAGCGTGGGGCCGAAGGAAGAAACCGCTCAACGGTTATCAAAGAGTCCGCCTATAAATACCCCGTAGTAGCAAAGACATAAGGACACACAACAAACACAAAACACTTATCATTTCAACTAGCTCTTAGCCTTTAGCCTAGCCTAGTCATAGTTTTCCAGATTCCCATCGCCGATTCAATTCCGGCGAGTTTCATATCCAAAGTTAGGTGTCGTCGATTAGATTCCGACGTCTGCTCACTAGGTTCAGGACCGTTGATTCAATTCTGGTGTTGTACCCTTCGTCCATCTTATCCAGTACCGTCGATTCAATTTCGGTATTATGTTCTATAATTCCCCCGTCCGGTCTTGTTGATTGAATTCCAGCATTGTATCCTACATTTCTGTCCGATCCTGTCAATTTAATCCCAGAGTCGTGTCGAAGCTCACTACACGTCTCGATTATTACACATGTTGGGCCGTCGAAGTTATTAAGAGTACGTAACACGCCTTTTGTGTTAATAAAAACATCTCTTGCATTTGACACTCTCTGTCCAAAATCGACCCAAAACTCCTTTTTGGAGAACGAACGGATTAAGTTCGATAAAAGATTCCCATGTTAGCAACCCCTTTTGGGCTATAGCCATTTTGGGCCAAGAGCCCAAAACCAAGAAAGCCCTGTTGAAAGATTTCGACGTGCAACAATCTTTTTTGGCGAGGCTCGGTGGGACCCCGGTGTCGGTTCGAGAGAAGTACTATGCCACGCACAAGAGGACGTAACAACTTAGATATTGTTGGAGACGAACCCTTAGAAGAAATGCAGCGAGTGGAGTCTTCTACGGCCCATTAGGTCCAAATAGAGGACATCGAAGTTTCTAGACGGAATGTCGAGGAGTCAAGGAGAAATCCGAAAATGACACCCGTCATGTTAACCTCGATAAGACGCACCTTCGAGGAAGTCCAGAACGAGTTTGCTAATCACATGGTCCAGCGAATGACTGAGGTTGTCGGGCCGTTAATCATCAACACATATCATGAATGTGCTGCGGGACAGTAGGGAATGACGGTCAACCCACCCGATGATCAAAGAGGGAATGGCATGTTACTAGTAACAACACCGCCGAACGTAGGCTCCGTTGGACAAAATACTCAACCTTTAGCACCTGCGTGGATCCCGCAACGAGGGGAGGCGTTGCCGGTCAACGAACCCGGATCCCGCTAAATGCGGATACTGGTATGTTCCCTAGACATCCTATTCGACAAGATATGCCCATAGACACGGGTATGTTTCCAAGACACCCTGTTCGACAAGATGAGAATGTCACTCGTCGGGAGGTTGTTAAGCATAACCCTGTCCCTATCAACGAACAACCGGTACCCATGATCATCGAAAACTAGGGGGCAGTACCAATACCCTTTAGGGGGTAATGGCAAGCTAGGGGGCGGGACCAATTTTCTCGGGTCAGAGGCCCGGGCCGGTTTGGACATCAAGCCATACGACACGGGTATCGATAGATGAATCAAGCTCCACAACCACCAGGTCCCGAGCCTATGTTTCAGCTTGTTATGCAACCCGTATATCATGCACCACAACTTGGATATCAAATGACATATCAACCGCAGTACCATCAGCCAATGTTCGACCAGGTGCACGTATACATTGACCTAATGGTATGATACTGAGCTAATGTCTACCGAAAACCATACCTCGATTGGATGGATACGATCTCGTATCCGATGGGATTTAAAATACCCGAGTTCACACTGTTTCTGGGTGAGGATGATCAGTCCACGTATGAACATATCAATCGTTTTCTAGCACTATGTGGAGATGCGACACATGCGGATCACTAGAAGTTAAGGCTATTTCCATTATCCTTGTCAAAGACAGCCTTTACATAGTATACCGTGCTACCACCCAATTCGGTACTAACATGGGAGCAGATGGAACGTTTGTTTCATGGGCGGTTCCAAAGAGCGGTGTCGAATTTGTCGGTAGCTGATTTGTCGACAATGAAGCAAATGGCAAATGAAACTATCAACCGGTTTATTGCAAGGTTCAAACGGGCTATGAACAAATGCTTAGTTCCTTTACCTGAAAAAACGTTCGTAGAATTTGCCTTCAACGGGTTGAAATTCGAAATACAAGATAGGATGGTCGGGCATCCATGCGCGGATCTGTTCGAATTATCCACGATGGCGGCAAAGCATGAGAGTCTACTCAAGGAAAAAGACAAGAGGTATACCTAGAGGGGAGACGTAAGTTTTGTCAAGCCACCCGATTTCGATGAAGAATTAACGGATCCTGTCGAAGTGGCCGTCGCCCAATTAACCATCGACAAACCATACACTTGCCAAGCACTAAAGCCAGCAAGGATGAAAGAAAAGTCAATTATAATGGCTAAAGCAAAAGAGGCAATGTACTATTCATTCGATGCAAACCGGGCGGAAGAAAATTTCGACATATTGTTGGCCGACGGACAAATCAAGCTAACGGAATGACAGAAGATACCATCCAAAGAGGAATTAGCAAGGAAGAAGTACTGCAAATGGCACCATTCGTGGAGCCATAACACCTCGGATTGTTTAGTTCTCAAAAAGAACATTCAAGGAGCAATTCGATAAGGGAAGATCAAATTCGCTGAGGACAAAGGAAAGTCCCCGATGGATGTAGATAGCGATCCTTTTCCTGTTATAACTGGAATGGTTTCTTTAAAGCGATCAAATGAGGGGCATACGTCACCAAGTTTATATGCTCACCGTAGACGAAAACCGAGAAACACGAGTACACCCAAAGCGGGTCACCAAAGAAGTGATCGAACCGGTCGGAGAGATAAGACACCTCTTCGGATCGAAAGTACCAAGCTTCGGAGAAGTCTCAATCATCAAAGAGCTTATAGGTCATTCAAGCGAGAGATATGATGGGGGGATCCCACAATTGGTACTTTAGGTGAGCCAAGTGGCAAGTTTGATTATTATGTAAGCTATGGCCCACCACCTGCACATCCTAAAAAAGGAGTCCCTTACTGGTGGGGAGAAGAGTTCAATAGAGATTTTCGACGAGACCTATATCGTCGACGAACTCTTAAGATACCAATCAACCCTATAGAAGGATCGTGGTACGAGGTAACAGAGGACCGAGAGAAGGAGAGAATCGGGACTCGAACTTAGAAGAGAAGGGTGCAAAGAAAAAATAGGATTCGCATACTACGGCAACAAGAGATCCCGGTCGGCCGTGAATCGGTACCAACGACTCCTAACCACACCAAGCCTCGGAAGGCAAGAAACTTGGTTTGGCAGCAATGACCGGAAGAGACACAACCAGCTCATGAAAAAGATAACAAAGGCGCCAAGCCACGGAAACCATCTGCATCTAAATCCCGATATAGAACCCCTGTTAGCAGGTCGGTATCACCTCTAAGCTCTTGTATGGTGCAAGTTAAATTGCCACACGAGTTTCGACTTGGGTCATCCCTAGGCGACGGCGATAACGAAAAGACGACATAAGAGAAGGAAGGGGCTCAATTTTGCTTCAACAATGAAGAAACCATAGAATTCGGAAAACCGATGGATGATGTCTCAAATCATTTAAGGTCACTCAATATAAATGCCAATATCAACGGGCAACCAATAATGAAAGTGCTGGTAGATGGGGGATCAACGCTAAATCTCATTCCATACCGCTTCTTCAAGAAAATAGGAAGGAATGATAACGAGAAAATCCCATCGAATATACGGTTATCTGATTTCACTAGCAAGATTACTAAAGTAAAGGGAGTATATGTCGGCGACCTGACCGTCGGATCCAAAACGTCGAGGATGTCCTTTTGCGCCGTAGATGCCGACGGGTCTTGTAACTTGCTTTTGGGACGAGATTGGATACATGGGAACCAATGTGTCCCATCAACATTTCACCAAATCCTGGCATTACGGAATGGGGATAAGGGGGAGTATGTTAAGGCGAATCCTCGGACTTGTGTTACTTGGACCCGTATATCGGGTCGGGACAAAGTTATGCTAGATGACCCAAGGGATATTGCATTCTGCCGTTTCGATAAGGGAAACACCGAGTGGGTCCCAAGGAAGGAACCGGTGGAACCAATCAACCGGTTTTCAGATGGAAACTCGGTCATTTGTACAAAACCTCGCTAAGAGATATGCGGCCTACAAGGCCGAGCAGAATGATCAAGCTAGCAAGCTTGCCGATGGTATTGTAGATTTCGAAGAATCCCCAATTAAGGAAGATGACAAAGTAATCTAAACTCAAGACCCTTTGGAAGAAGTTAATCTCGGAGATGAGGCACGCCCACAACCTACTTATATTAGCCGATTGCTCAATCAGCAATACAAAGTTCAAATGGTAAACCTATTGAGGAAATATAAGGACTGTTTTGCCCGAAATTACCATGAGATGTCCGGCCTTTCGAGAAGCGTAGTTGAGTATCGATTGCCAATTAAAAAGGGATTTCGACCACACCGACAGGCTGCTAGAAGGTTCACTCCAGAAGTGATCCTTAAAATTAAGGAGGAAATTGAGCGCCTCCTTTCGCCTGGGTTCATAAGATCGGCGAGGTATGTCAAATGGCTGTAAAATATCGTGTCCGTTAAGAAGAAGAATGGTAAGCTCCGAGTATGCGTCGATTTCCGCGACCTCAATGCGTCCACCCCAAAAGATGAGTACCGGATGCCCATGGCCGATATGTTGATCGACTCGGCCTCCAACAATGAAGTGATGTCCCTCATGGACGGACATTCCAGGTATAATTAGGTATTTATAGCAACAGGGGACGTTCACAAGACAGCCTTCGGATGCCCCGAGGCCATTGACACATTCGAATGGGTCGTAATACCTTTTGGATTAAAGAACGCCGGTGCCACATATCAAAGAGCAATGAATTACATTTTCCACGACATGATTGGGGAATTCATGGAGGTCTACATTGACGATGTCATCGTCAAGACAGACCATGTAAGTCATCTAGACCACCTAGAGCAAGCTTTTGAGAGAATGCGCAAATTTAAGTTAAAGATGAATCCTTTGAAATGTGCTTTCGGGATAAGAGCTAGCAATTTCCTAGGTTTTCTGGTCCATCGAAAAGGTATAGAAATAGACATGAACAAGGCTAAGGCTATTTTAGAATTACCATCCCCTGTTAGTAAAAAACAGCTGCAAATGCTAATCGGGAAGTTAAATTTCTTGCGGCGTTTTATAGCTAACTTGTCGGGAAAAATCGAAGTTTTCTCCCTGTTGCTCAATTTGAAGCATGAACAAGAGTTTGTTTGGGAGGAAAAGCATCAAGTGGCTTTCGACAAGTTAAAAGAGTATCTCATCAAGCCACCAATTTTGATGCCACCGAAAGCCGGATGGCCATTGAAGTTGTACTTGTCGGCCACTGATACAATGATAGGGAGTATGCTGGCTCAAGAAAATGATGAAGGCAAAGAGCAGGCCGTGTACTACCTAAGTAGGATGCTCATTGATGCCGAGACAAGATACACGTCCATCGAAAAACTATGCTTATCACTGTACTACGCCTATACAAAATTACGACATTATATGTTGCCGACTACGGTACATGTAATTTGCAAAACAGATATGATTAAGTACATGTTGTCCAGGCCAATCATTAGAGGCCGGATTGCAAAATGGGCGTTTACTCTAATAGAAATCGATTTGATTTATGTGCCGCTCAAAGCGGTAAAAGGGCAGGCAATATCAGATTTCATTACCGAATATCCATCGGGTTTAAAAATCGAGGATGATGAAAATTATCTTGGTATTGTACCTTAGATATTATATTTCGATGGGTCGGTGGCGTCCGGTTCAACAGGTACATGAATCATAGTTATATCACCTTTTCGACAGAAAACAAAACTCATATTCAGGCTTGACTTCGAATGCTCAAATAACCAAGCCCAATATGAAACCCTAATCGTGGGATTGAATGTTTTAATTGACATGGGGGTCGGGTCAATTATAGTGAAGGGCGATTCCCAGCTAGTGATCAAACAACTAAATGGTGAAATCAATGTTTGAATGAAAACATCATTAGACATCACTATCTGGCGAAAGAATTGTTGTTGAAATTCGCAGAGCACGAACTAATCCATGTCAAGAGAAGCGAAAATTCAGAAGCCAACGAATTGGCTCAAATGGCATCGGAATATCGTTTATCGAAGGAGCTAGCGGATCATATCATTACCCAAGTAAGGACTTTACCATCGATAGATACTCGAGTAATGATAATTGAGAATGAGAAATCTGAAAGTTTAAGACAAACCAACGGCCAACAAGATTGGAGACTCCCTTTGGTAAACTACTTGAAGAACCCGGGCTTTGGCAGTAAGGATTTCAAGAGAAAAGCCCTGAAATATCCGTTGATTGACAACGAGTTGTATCGAAAAACAATCGACGGATTACTTCTTAAGTGCTTGGGACAAGAGGAAGCAATGCTAGCCATGACGGAAGTCCATGAAGGGATTCGCGGGGCGCATCAGGCTGGATTAAAAACAAAGTGGTTATTAAGGCGACATGGATATTTTTTGTCAACAATCACTCAAGACTGCATTGACTATGCTAAAGGGTGTCAATCATGTCAAAGACATAGACTAATCCAACAAGTGCCGGCCGTGTTAATGAACCCAATTGTCAAGTTGTGGCCTTTTCGAGGATGGATGATAGATATAATAGGAAAAATTTATCCTCTCTCGTCGAAGAAGCATAGTTTTATTTTAGTGGCCACAGATTACTTCACAAAGTGGGTCGAAGCGGCGTCATACAAAAGCGTGACACAAAAAACTGTTAGAGAGTTTATCGAAGAGCGAATTATTCATCGATTTGATATCCCGGAGACTATCACTGCTGACCAAGGGACGGTCTTCACGGGGCAAGAAATATTGGATTTTGCTAAGTCTAGGGGTATCAAGATGACCCATTCAACACCCTATTATGCCCAAGCGGAAGCTTCTAATAAAATAATCATTGGACTGATTAAAAAACATTTGGAGGACAACCCAAGGGAGTGGGACTCACTACTTTCGATAGTGCTAAGGGCTTATCGGACGTCCAAAAGATCAAGCACTGGAGTTACTCCTTATATGCTAACGTATGGACAAGAAGCTGTGTTACCTCTAGAAATTACTGTGCAATCATTAAGGGTGAAGCTCCAAGATGGCATGGCTAAAGAACAATACGATGAGATGATGTATGCCAACATTGACGAGTTGGGAGAAAATCGAGCCACGGCGTTGGAAAAATTAATGGCTCAGAAACGAAGGGTTGCCAAAGCTTACAGCAAACATGTGAGAGCTAAGCGTTTCGACGTGCGAGATTTGATATGGAAAACTATTTTGCCTATGAGCCTCATAGCGAGAAGTTTGGCAAGTGGCCATCAAAGTGGGAAGGACCATACTTGATAATAAATGTTCTCCCAGGAAACGCATATCGAATGATGGAAATCGATGGAAGAGAACTACAATGATCAATCAATGGGAAATATTTGAAAAGGTTCTACCCATCGATGTGAGAGATGCGAGAAGAATCAGGGGGCAAGGAGTAAGAAAACTCATTCCATTCATTGAAACCCTTGTACATTCCTCTGTTCTCTCCCTCTCTCTCTCTCTCTTTCCCTCTCTTTCTCTCTCTCTCTCTTTCCATCCTGCTCACCTCGGTGGACCTTCACCGGAAATGCTCCTTGAAACGGACGACGAACCCCCGCAGCCGGTCTTCCGGTTTGACATTCTCCTCTCTTGCACGATGGTAGGCTTTGGCCAGCCCCTCCATTGCCGCCTCCAGCTTATCCTTCTCGCTCTCCAGCCGCTGAAGGTGCTCCTTCCGAGCCTACATAAGACCATTGGTAGAATCCAGCATGGTCTTCGGACCCTCTAAAGGGGCTTCAATGGAAGCCAAGGACCGGGTCTCGCAAGCCTCGACCGGTTCGTATTCCCGCTGCTCGGAATCCTTGGGAGGCCTTCGCATGTGTCGCTGGCTAGTAGTCGAGCGGTTGGAAACAATATTCCAAAGTTGGAGAACGCTAGCGTGAGAGGCATGGAGGGCTTCCCGGATGTTGCAGAGCTCCTTGTACACCACCTCGCCGTTCTCGATTTCTTCGATCTTGCATCAGACTTCATGTTCGGTGAAATCGTGCTGGGACATGGTCGCCAAATTTCGGCAAAACTTCTCCAGCCCATAGTCAAAGAGCGTAATGAACTCTTCATAGTCCGACTAGAACGAATGGTCGGATGGGAGATTTTGGGGTGCGGAGTGGTTAAGTAGGGCGTTCGGTTTCTCGAGAGCCCGGGGTTTTACCACCAACATGGTGTAGGTGTAACTCGGAAGAGAGATGATCTCCTTCCAAATAGCCGAAAATTCACGGCTAAAGCGCGTAGGGGGAGATGAGGCCGAAGAGGAAGACGCACACTCCATTATGGATTTGAGAAGTTTGCTCGGAGGATGTAAGGCAAAAGGTTTAGATGAGGACCTACTCCGGGCAAGTGATGCTATTTATAGATAAAGACCAAAGAATAGGTCACCCCACAATGCTAAGTATCCGCCCACGACATTCCGATGATCAAGGCGATAAAGTTAGTTGATGATTATCGAGGCGAAGAGGTATATTGCGATTGGTGAAGTGTATAAGTAACCATAATGACGTGAGTGGCGAGTTTCCTGCTAGTTATTGTCAACACCAAACCATCATGGCGATTCGAATTCAAAAGGAAAATCGGAAATGACGTCTATCATTAAATGGCCCAAGGAGAAAAGGTGATCTTGAGAAAATCATGTCATGATGAACTTGGGAGAGTTGACACTAAGACCAAAAGTTCAATAAAGGATTAAGATGACATGGCGGTATGGGACTAGTAACAGCGGACTACAACATGTGCTGCTCAAGGCTCAAGACAAAGCTAAGAAGTTACATTTCACTATTACAATTGGCGTCAACAATTACTTCCTTCTGATACTCGGCCTGCATCATATCGAAGCGCGGTGATTTGCAAATCGCCTCTTGCCGTTTGACCACCTTCAATTGGGCAGATAAGGCTTGCGGGGTGGTACAACCATCACTCTCCAGGGTATCAAGAATACTACATTGATAAGCCAGCTCATTGTCAGCAAGGAGAGAATTTGCTTCCAATTTGTCAATGATTGCTAATTCACGCTACCTTATCCTGAAGGACCTTAAAGTCGAGCCAAATGTAAGGAAGAGTTCATTAATGGCAAATTCAAGAGCACGACATTGAATCGAATAGGGTAAATGAACCAAGAAAGTAAGGAGAGTTTTGATCTCATCTTCAACGGATGCACTATTACATATAGTGGCATATCCTTCCCCTAGTAAATCATGCGAGCCCAATCACTTGGCGCTAAAAAGTTGATAATCATTATGAAAAGTATTCGATGGGCCAGCTGAGGCGATCGCCATGTTCATAGGAGCAACCCACGATTTGTTTGGTAGGTCATCCGTACGGCCGTCAGAAGCCGGTGAGTCATCTATGGGAGAAGTCATATTAGTACTTGCACCAAGCAAGAATGCAAAAGAAGGGCCTACCTCCATCGACAGGTTGCTCGTATACCTACATTCCACGAGAGTATAAATGAAAGGCTTACCTTCATCGATTGGTTGCTCAAGTACAATGCTCGGAATGATAAAAGGAACAGGTTTTCTTAGAGGGTGCAGCAAACCCAATGGGGTTCGATAGACTTTCGGAAGAACGTCCCTTGTATTGGCTGGAAACAATGAAAAGCGGTAGAAGAGCCACCATTTGTCGAAAAAGGAGGAGCTACAAGGGTAGCCAGAGAAGCGGATGAACACAAAGCGCCCGAGAACAGCATACGCAACTTCGATATGGCCCACCATGTCGGTTACATCCTCATTGCAACTAGAAAAAGGGAAATTCATGGAATACACCACCGGCATTGGAACACCCCGAGTAAGCCCAAATTGGCGAGCACAAAAACGAGGATTATAAATTTCGAATCATGATGAGAATTCGTCGCCGCCTGACAAATTCATGGCTAAGTCATTTGGGACTAACACGCTCATCCCGAATAGCCGAGAGTCGAGACTTGTGCTGGAGGAGCTATAGACATCATCGTCAATAGGCAGCTTGAAAAAATCATAACTGGTGAGAGACAATAGTTCAATGAGGAAGTCATCGAAAGGGTTAAGGTTATCAAGAGCACAGTGAAGGATCTGATTGAATGCCATGGGTGCACCATTTCCTTTAATCTCCGATGACTCAGTTATTGAAGTAAGCGCATTATCGGGAAACATATAAGGGAAGTACGCTCGGAGCCAATAATGCGGGATCCATAAAGGATCGGAAAAAGGAGCAGAATGTTTATCCATCAGCAAAGATCGAGCGTCCGTCAACCCTCGATCTAGCGCAGCCAAGAACATCCGGCCTAGTTTAATATCAACACCACATGCCAGTTCATATGCCATATCAAGAAATTCTGAAGAAATTCGACATGTTGGGAAACAAAAGACATATTTGCAGAGCCAACACGGAAGGAAGGCTGTATGTTCCCCTAGAAGAATGGGTCCTGAAGATTTAGCATGGCAATCCATGAATTTGCCGTATGGTAGGTTGAGGCAACAAGATATGTCGGGTAAAAATTGGTCGCTCGGAGGTCGAGTGTCACTATCGATAAATGGAGAAAGACCGGTCAGAAACCAAATATCAAGAAGGGTAGGGGTCACTGGACCGATGGGTAAAAAGAAACAATTCGATGATGGCGACCAAAAGCAACACAAGCCGCCGACGAGGCCATACTCGGAGGGATCAATGGATATACCGCATAATGTTAACAGGACATTTATCCTGGCTCGTACCTAGATGGTAGTTGCCTCCACTTCCAATTGTTTATACCGGTTGTAAAATTGATGGTCGAAGGATGGATACGAAGAAAATCTATGATTATTCGACAACCAAGCAGAGGTATAAATGACGGATCGCTCGAAGGGTAAGATTTCCTCGGAGCAGCGAGGAAGGCAATTAATCGGTGAGGAAGGAGGCGGTAGACTTGTGAGATGTGGACCCAAAATGGTGTGACCATTGCCGAACCGATAATCCATGAAGGATAAGGAGAGTTCCCGTTTAGCTTCATTGTGGGAAAAAGCATCGAAACGTGACAAGTAAGAAGCTGCGTGAGTACTCATATGAACTTTGTGACAAGATTCGTGTGGATTGGCATTTAGGGGCAATCATTATTTATAAGAGATTTTGAAGTAACCGACTCGAGCTAATGATGGCAGTTACTCAAACGTGGGTAATTACATAGATCGTGGCAGAGTATGATACGAGAAATAGGGAGAAAAAAGGGCAAAATTTCATTAAGGATTATCGGGATACGGGGTTGCCTTGATCCCTCAAGCAAATTACAAAGTAAATGCTCAAATTTCCTATTTTTATCCATATACATGTTCATAGTACGACACCGTTCTATTTTTACCTGCATTACCCGAGCACCTTTTGTTGGTTTTCTATGGAAGACCGTTAAGAGAGTAAAGTCGATCGCCGGCATCAAGTCTCCTCTATTTCTCTCTCTATCGCCGGCCTCTGTTGCTCCGGAATAGCCTCCTTCTCATCCAGGGCAGCAAGCCGACTAATGGTAGATTGAAGGGATTGCTCCCCTTGAGTCACAAGTTGTCCCACTTCTTGGGTCTCGGAGCTAGGAGAGAAGAGCTGATCGGGAAAGTTCGACGGAACAAGCATCTTGTCCCGACACCGCCGAAAATGCACAAAGGGTATAGGAAAGTGTTCCAAGAATGCTTTCAACCGACGAACTAAACCCGCGGGAAGCTTCTCGCTGACTTCCTCTTTGACCGACCATTCCATCACGAACTTGATACTCTGAATATTCGATGGGTTATCAACAAAGGAAGCCACTCCTGAATGAACAAGGTCCAGGGAGCAAAACAGCATAAACCCCAACTTGCTGAAAGTCTTTGAGTCGAAGGAACTACTTCGTTGAGGCATACTCGGATAATCCGAAGATCGAGAAGACTCGGCAGGATAGGTCCGAACATCTTTGACGGGCGATAGAAGGGAAGAAGCGGTAGGAAGATCCCGGATAATATCCGTGGATGAAGGATCTTCAGCCATCAAAGGATCTTTAGCCATCGAAGGACCTTCGACCGTCGAAGCCGGGATAATGGCGAGGGCTAGCAAAAAAGACTCCCCTTGGGGCTCCATAGACGAGGAAGCCGCGACCGAAATTGGAGCAAGGTCGGACGAACTTCCAGCAATAGCGATGGTGTCGGGCCTCCCAACGGGTGGATCAAGACTCCCCAAAGGATCTTCGGGACAAGCGATCGGAGGAGCTTCAACATGCTCGGGAACCTTCGGAGATTCCATCGGAGATTTGCTCTTCTTTGCCCCCGTTTTTCACCGTTTAAGAGAAGTGAGCGTTTCTTCATCGGCTTCGTCATTCGAGTCGTCGCCTAACGGCGAAGGTAAAGCAAAGTCACTCCGGGCCAGCAATATTGAGAAAATTAGGAAGAAAGAAATTTACCAGAAACAATCATCGGACGTTTGCGACCACCAATTGAAGGGGTTCTGATTGCACCCTTTTTCCCGATATTCTTCGAGGTATGACTAAAGGGTTGTATCCGGCTACTCTTGAGGATGGGCGAGATAGCATCTTCAAAAGGGCTCTCGAAGGCAAAGGACATCCACCAGGTCGTAAACTCAAAAGTCACTCCGGGACTAGAACGTAGTCTTGTTGGGATGTCCCCCGAAAACCGCTAATACATCATGGTTGTGATCTCGGCATAGCGGGTGAACGGTCCATCGACCTTGATGTTATAAACCTTCTTGTCCATTAATGGGAAATCCATAAGATAAGGTATAGGCATAGGCATCGCCTGTCGAAGGCCGAACCGCCCGGCGCAAGAATGAGGAGAATATGGTTCAAAACTAGGACAGAACCTTCCCTTAAGACAAATTCGGATTGGAAGATCTCGAGGGAATAGGACAAAGGTCCAAAAGTCACGATGATTGAGCCATGTCAAGGTTCGAGAGTTGAAACAGAAGTCGAATTCACTCGAGTGATAGGGGAAGAAATCTCCTCAATCAGCCTCATGAGACAGAAGTCGTCGAAGGAAGAAACGGAAAGGCTGAATATCACCGGGAGCCTTTGAGGGGGCAGCTTGGAGCAATCGTATACCAATTTTTAAAGGAACCCCGTTAGGATCGAAGGAAAAAACGCTCTCGAACATGAAAGGAAAATAGAATGCTACTTAGGCTTGAAGAATCCGGAGCGGACTCGACAAAGATCTTTGTCTTCTTCGAGTCGACATTAGTCGAGCAGTGTAAGAAATACTTCTATACAAAGATGCCAAGGCAAAAGGGCTAAGAGCGACAAGATTCCCTTTTGCTAGAAGTAAGGCAAGGTCAAAATAATCCTTAGACACTTTGAGGGTCGGACTAAAGAATAGATACTTCGATAGCCAAAAAAGGAGGAAAGCCGTTCGTTCCTCGAGGGAAACAGCCCCGGATGTTCTACAATGAGCATCGATGAACTTCCCGTAGGCAAGAGTATCATCGGAGATGGGACAGTCCTTGGTTTTCCCCAGATTTTTGACAGAGGCCCTATAAGGGGAGAGGCCAGCAATGGCGAAGGTATCTAGAAGGGTTACGAACATGGAACCACATGGGAAGAAAAAGCAATTGGTAGAGGAAGACTAGAAGCTTATAACAGACCCGGTAGGCCCCTATTCAAATCATGGGACAGCATGCTAACCTCAATCGTTGTCCTTATCTGCGCCGTTTCCCAAAGAGCAAGCGTTGGAGTATCCTCTTGAAGCCTTTGGAACCAAGTGTAAGCCCTATCATCGAATAATGGAAAGCTCCTAAATCGTTGAGCCGGCATGGACCAAATGTCCTTCGGTGGAGAGGCTTGAATAGGAAGTTGTTCATCCGCTTGCACCGGGAAGAAAGATTGAAGAGACGCTGGAATGTGATGATGATCGTGGAGCCTGGGCCCAAGAACGAGACCAGCATACTCTCGTTGAGTGTTTAATAACTTGAGAAAACAGTGATCAATATCATTACTATTAATGATCTCATCGAAGCGGGCGATGAGCTGGCGAGGGAGGAACTCGGGGGTTTCGGTCGCCATGAAAGCTTAGAATGCTCGAAAAAGGGTTTAGGGTTTAGGAAAAACCTTGGACGCAGAAAGACGACGAGTGAAAGCTTTTTCAAGATCCTTAAAAGCAAGACGAAAAGAGCTGATGTACTGTACGAAGTCGAAAGGATTGCGTTTCGGGAAAAGGGATCAAGGGAAAAGCGTAACCATCATTTTTACAACTGGAAACCATCAAATCGTAGAAAAATATTTTAAAAGAGGTAAATCTTCTATTTACATCTTTTAAAGGGGGCATGTGTTGACACATAAAACAATCCAAGAAGGCTAGTGACAACCACGTGATGGGGCGACAATCAGCTACACAAAGGAACACCGAAGTAAGGTATGAACCGATCAAAAAGGTGCCATGTGTCGGGGTAAATTCTGGCCCCATTTCCTTCCAAAATAAGAAAAGTCTGCAGAGAAGAGCCACAATCGGAGCGGTTATCAAAAGATTGGCGGTAATCCCCACGAGGTAAAAAGAAAAGGCGCGGAGACTAGGAAACCGTCATCCACGTGGCTTATGGAAAAGGATAAAGCATGGGGCCAAAGGAAGAAAGCGCTCGACGGTTATCAAAGAGTCTGCCTATAAATACCCCGTTGTAGCAAAGATACAAGGACACATAACAAACACAAAACACTTATCATTTCAACTAGCTCTTAGCCTTTAGCCTAGCCTAGTCATAGTTTTCCAAATTCCCGTCATCGATTCAATTCCGGCGAGTTTCATATCCAGAGTTAGGTGTCGTCGATTAGATTCCGACGTCCGCTCACTAGGTTCTGCACCGTCGATTCAATTCCTGTGTTGTACCCTTCGTCCATCTTGTCCATCACCGTCGATTCAATCCCGGTATTGTGTCCTATAATTCCCCCGTCCAGAGCTGTTGATTGAATTCCAGCATTGTGTCCTACATTTCTGTCCGATCGTGTCAATTTAATCCTAGAGTCGTGTCGAAACTCACTACACATCTCGATTATTACACGTGTTGGGCCGTCGAAGTTATTAAGAGTCCGTAACACGCCTTTTGTGTTAATAAAAACATCTACTGCATTTGACACTCTCTGTCCAAAACTGACCCAGAACTCCTTTTGGAAAACGAACGGATTAAGTTTGATAAAAGATTCTTGCGTTAGCAACCCCTTTTGGGCTATAGCCATTTTGGGCAAAGAGCCCGTAACCAAGAAAGCCCCGTCGAAGGATTTCGACGCGCAACACATACCAAAGAAGAATGTACAAATCAAAGTTACAAGAGCTGTGCTGCCGGCGATCATGGAGCTTGCCGGAGTACAATGCTGTAAAAGAAGGCCCCAACCACTTGCCTTGCTTCATCGGCACCGTCTTCGTGAACGGCCACTTTTTCCGGACTCCGGACCCCTACACAACCTCCAAAGGAGCTCGTAACGAGGCCACCGGGCTTGCCTTCGGATACTTATCAGCGCTGCCGCCTCCTGCATGTTCGGCTTCTTTCAATGCAATACCGCCTGGAGTTGCTCCTCCTCCTCCTTCTGGCGAAGGTAGGGATGACGCTGCCGGCCAATTGAGTTGGTGTTGCTAGAGTCTGTCATGCATATACATGTCTCTCATATGGCCTGTATTCTCCTAAAACTAGAGAGATTTGTTCTTAAAGTGTCGGCTAGTATTATCAATGCTTGGGTTTAATGACAGAGTTAAGTTGAGATGGATGTAATGATAAGGACGTTTATGAGTAATGATTGGTAAAGGATGTCATGATTATAGATTAAGAGGATTGCATAGAACGTGCTCTAACTGCCTTTTAGGCCTGTTTAAGGCATACTTGGGGTTTATGTATTGAGTAAGCCTAACGTTCTAACGTGTTTGACATTTTAGGCATGCAGTCTGTCTTTACAAACCAACTGCAAAAATTTGCTCAACAAAGGAGTCTTGCTCTGCCTACGTATGATTTTGAGCATGAGGGTTCGCCACACGCTCCTTTCCATCGATTCAAATGCAAAGTTTCAATAGATGGAAGGACATATGAAACTGTGGAGTCTTATAATACATACAAAGAAGCCCAACATGCAGCTGCCGGTATTGCTCTTATGTGGTTGTCGTATGATACGTTTCAGGAGGTAATTCAACAATGTAGTTGTTGCCAACTATGTTTTGTATCTGTATGAATGTAAAATCTTTGATCTGTCACTTTGATGCTGCTTTATTTTTCAGGTTGAGTGTGCTGTATACAAAAATCTTTTTGTAGATTGCACTAAAAAACAAGGTTATTGCCTCTCAATTTATGGTACTTTTATGCGTGATAAAAGCCATAAACAGGCTTTTGTTTCAACTGTGGAGATAGAAGGAGAGACTTTTATAGGGCAAGAAGCAACAACCAAAAAGATGGCAGAGTGTAGTGCTGCAAAAGTTGCTTACACCACTCTTAAAGAGCGTACATTAAGTAAGTTACTTATTTCTTTTTCACCTGGAAAAAGACAAGTTGATTGGCATTAGTTGAGGGCATTCTTGGTTATCTGCATCATGGCATGCTGTGGTGTCTTTATGAAGTGAGAGATATGTATTTAGTAATCACTTTTTGCTTCCGTTCCAAGCTGTTATGTGAAGTGCTTTTTTGCGAAGTTGAGTGATTTGCCTTCACTTGCTATTGTAGCAAAAAGAATTTGGTGGAAAAAACTAGCGTAACATAGGTTTTCCTTCCTATGTCGTCTGATTTAAGTGATTGTGGAATGGCTGACATTCTGAAGCATACCATTCAAGCTAAATAGTGTAAGAGGCTAATTTGATTAGTTTTTGCACGACAGCAGAACTTGGAATATATTATGCCTTTCTTGTGTCCTTTTTTGTCGAATGTAGATGTCATTCTGTAGAATAGCTGTGTGTGCTATGAGGTTTAAGCTTGATTCAGCTTCATCTCTGAGTGTTTACAATTACATTATAAAAATGACTCCTTTGCCATTGATTTGTTTGGGGATAGTAATTGTAAGCTCTACTTCCCAATCCCCCGAGCTTCGAATTGCCCGCCAGCAAACGGCCGTACCGGGTACCAGCGGAATGTCACGACGCACACCCTGAGCAGGGGCAAATGCCGCGGAGTTGCAAGCGCCGCCACCATTGCCAGCACCATCACCGACTTTTATGGAGCCCGAAATGGGCAAGTCAATTGCAAAGAAGATGATGAATAGGACTCGGATTTTCTTAGTCCCTTTTTGATCTTGTGGGTTTGGTTCCACTGTTTTGAGATTTCTCTCCTACCGTTATCCTAGGCACTTACGAAAATATTTAGTTGCATGTCTTGATTTCTTCTGTCTGGTCTTTATGAAACTTTTCCCTTTTATTTCGATGTCCACTTTAGGAGAAGCTTTCTCTCAACTTTTGCACCTTCTCTGCTACTGTCCTGCCTGTATATCTCAACTGCTGATGCCATGGAGACGGGTGTTCTTATATTGCCCTTGTTTTGGACACCCAAATCACCAGGCAACGCACACTAAACTTGATTTGTGCTCCTGGGTCTTAATCAACTCAAGATCGGAAGATATGTCATGCACAATCCTTTAATGAAAATCTAGGAATGATAAAATAATAGATATGTATCGCATTCTGTAATCATATCTGTATTGTTTCTGACCGAACAGAAAAAAATGTTTGGTGAATTACAACACCTTGTCATTCAAATGTGTTTCTTGTCTCTATTAGGGAGATGAGTAGTAGAGTATGTAGTCTTGGAAACATTTCCAATATGTAGAACGTCATTAAAAAGAATCGAGACACCAATTATTTTGGTCGAAATTACATCTCCTCTCCCTCTCCCTCTCCTCTACTCTGCTCGTGTCCTTGACCACAAGGTAACCTCTGAACGATTGTCTCCTAGTCCCTCTCTGGTGGGCGCCTGGAATTGCAAAACACGCTTCCGTCAATGGTGTTTTCGACATGTAGGTACGTAATTGAAGGCCGCGTTCCGGACTTACATAACATTTGGGGCGGTGTGCCTTTTTTAATCCCTTGAAAAAGCAAGAATGTGATTGTCGATTAGTAGGCTAATGCAGGAAAAATGATAAAGTCTTATTGTATTAAACCATCCAAGGGGAAGCACTAAGTTCGGTATTTAAAATGGTTGAGACGTGAACAATTACATGACTATCTCATAAATTCTGAAACAGGAAAATATAAAGAAAAGGAAGCACAATAGATTTCACAGGTAATCGAACTAGAGAAATTTCAATCATTTCTAACCATAGATCCAAACACCATCACCGCATGTTTCGCATGAAGCACTCATTAATTGAAAAATTGTGAGATCAGAAATAATACAAATTTGATAGTCTCGACTTCATCCACGTATTTTCGACCCCCAAAAAAAAAAAAAAAACCTTCATCCAAGTATGGAATTCCATTCCTTCATAAACAGCGAGCGACATGGTAACAGTCGTCCACCACCAGAACCTCCATGATAAGAAACAAACGAAGAAGCAGAAGAAGCGCTCAGAACCTTCATCTAAGCAAATTTTTGTGAGAATTATTAAAGCTATTAGGAGATTGCTTTCTTCTACTTCCTCTTTTTCGAGTAAAGTAAGAGGTTTCTTTTTATTTCACTTCTTGCTCGAAATCTACAGATGCCATTATTAGTATTGCTTTCGCAACTCACTAAGAGAGAAATATATGGGAAAAGTACACTAGAAATGCCATAACTTGTGTACGGCGTTCACTTGAGTGTCATAACTTTCAAAACGTTCACTTAAGTGCCATAACTTTCAAAAATCATTCACTTAAGTGCTACGTCGGAGCAAAATCGTTCACTTGAGTGCTACATTAACATTTTCGGCATGCCACGTCAGCTTTCCGGCGTGCTACAATAACTTTCCGGAATGCCACGTCAGCTTTTCCGGCATCCACATCAACATGGCACTCAAGTGAACGATTTTTGAAAGTTATGGCACTTAAGTAAACGTTTTGAAAGTTATGACACTCAAGTGAACGCTATACAAAAGTTATGACACTTCTAGTGTACTTTTCCTGAAATATATCTATGAACGATACATCCTCTAGTAGAACTTACACAAAGTTTACCTCATTGTGGAAATTCTGCACCTTCTTTTGCTTTGGGGAGTTGACAAGAAATTTAACAAAGTGCTTCGTAATTGTAGACCCACGAATTTCACACGCCACCAGTAGTTGATGCATAGACTTGATAGCATGTAAGTTGCACATCATAGACAAGGAACAATCTATTGGACTTATCGTTCAAAAAGTCCTATACCTATTGCATTTGTGTCAATTCAGTCCTAAACCTTTTAATTTTGCCAATTTCGTCCTAAATCTTTAACAACTTGCCAATTCAGTCTTAAACCTTTCAATGATGACAATTTGGTTCTAAACCTTTTAATGATTTTCCAAACTAGTCCTAAACCTTCTCTTGAGTTGCCAATTTAGTCCTTCCGAAATAGTACCCAAATAATAGGTTAGGGCTAAAATGAAAAAAAATTCAAAAGATTTAGGGATGAATTGGCAAGTTGCCAAGAGGTGTAGGACCAAATTGGCATAATTGAAATATTTAGAAATGAATTGGCACAATGAAAAGGTTTAGGGCTAAATTGGCACAAGTACAATCGGGTAGAACTTTTTTGATAATTTTCCCATGGGTATTAATGCATTTTCTTCGTGGTATGTATCTCTATCAATGATTTTCTAACATAAATTGACTTTAAATGTCAATTTCTTGTGTCCACACTCAACAATTATGTGCCTTTGCTAGTAGTATAAATAAATAAAGCCAATCCTAGGAAATTTTCTGAATACAATATTGACAAGTGGACATTGCAAGAGCTTGAAATGTAACTTGAGAAATCATATGTTCTTCCATTTTGACTTTATAATTCCTAACCACCGTTAATGGAGATAGTGATAAAATATTGACCATGAGGATTTCATCTATGAGCTACCCATTAATAGTTCAATCAAGACAGACTATATTTGAAGCTGAACTAATGCTCTTTAAGAAATTGTAATATGAGTGCCTTCAAGGCACTTGTTAAATAATTAATTAATGAGAAATTATACTATGACATCCCATGGAGGGAGTGTGCATGGCTCTTTGTCCCACATTGCTTAGGGAGAGGGTCTTGGGCTAGCTTATATAAAACTAGTGTCCTCTTAACTTACGATACGCGTTTTCTAGGGGTTGTATGGGTGGCTCTCGGAGAAACAAAACCGTGAGGATTGTGTATCCAAAGTGGACAATATCTTGTGAGATCTAGGCCCAGGTCGTTACGGTTGGCATCAAAGCCAATTTTCGACAGCGTGTGGGCCGTAGTGGGCCCTCGCTGGTGCCGACGTTGTGCCGGCGAGGGTACAGCGAGGATGCTGTGCCGCTGAGGGGGAGAGTATGTGACATCCTATGGAGGGGTGTGCATGGTTCTTTGTCCCACATTGCTTAGGGGGTGTACATGGCTCTTTGTCCCACATTGCTTAGGGAGAGGGTCTTGGGCTAGCTTATATAGAGCTAGGGTCCTCTTAACTTGCGAGACATGTTTTTCGAGGGTTGTATAGATGGCCCTCGGAGAAACAAAATCGTGAGGACTATGTGTTCAAAGCGGACAATATCTTGTAAGGTCTAGGCCCAGGTCGTTACATATACTCTCGACGCATGAACATTTTTTTTTTTTTTGAGCGGCACAGTCGAGGGAAGAAATCAAAGAGGATCTAGTATTCATGATGGGTGGTAAGAGACTGAGAAAGATGTAGAAGAGACCAAGGAGCTAGATCGACATAACCACCACCTTTTCTCAAGTGCGCATTTGAGTTCGATTACGATCAAAAGGTACAATGTCCACCAATAGATGCAGGAGGATGAATTCGGGTTCGAACGATTTGTTTTGCCGCTTTTGTGACTGTTTTATTATCATCAATCAAGTCGCTGGGGCATATAATAGATCTCTGTAAATATAAGAAATTGACCATTTCTTGATTGAATTACTTACATAATGGGGGTTGTATATTTTTTAGTTGCTCTTGAATTTTTTATTTCTCTGTTGGTCAAAAGTTGCTCTTGACTTTGGAGGTTGAGATTTTATGATAAATATCAAAAGTTGTTTGATCGGTCCACTTTCCATTTTCTTTCTTCTAGTTCTATTCTTGTATCATTTGATTTGATAGTTTCAGTTGATTATACATCCCCTCATCAAGTCATCATGGGATTCCACGATTAGAGATTTTACATAACCCAATTCTATTAGGCAACAGGAGATACACTTTTTCTTATTCGTTTGTTCCACGAATAAAATAAAGAAGTTGAAAGCATTTTTCTAAAGAATAATTATCTATACCTTTCGAAAGATTTAGTTGAAGGAAATTATTTCACTATCAATAACAATCTCTGCCTGAACATCTTTTTTGTTGATGATGACAATATCATTCGTTAATTTATTTTGAGTGTGAATCATTATTAGGAAAATAATGCGTTAATAAGAAAGTCAAATAGAAGTCGGTAAAAAGATAGAAAAAAAAATGATAGTGTGTACACTAAAAAGATATAGTAATTCCTAAAATTGTTGGTAATTCTAAAATAAATTACTTAAAAAACCAAGTAATTGGAAAAAAATAAAACATTTCTTGAGAGTTTTTTTTTAAGCTTATTGACTTTCGAGAATCTACTTGTATAGATAATAAAAACCGTCATTTTGTCAACTAAATAGTCCACACATCATTCATATTAAACTCATTAAGCATCATAAATTGGACCAATCATCGTATCAAATATTTTGATGTTTGCACGTCTTTCCCAAAATTAGTATTAATGTCTCTCCAAACCATATAGTACACCACTAAAAACAACAAAAAGAGGAAGGTGTTCCTCTACTTTTACTTTCCCATAATACCCTTAACATCGACATGTATTTTCCCTTACCTCAATTCAAACTACACCATCATGAGCAGAAGGACCTATTTTCCCATAATCCCTCTTCATTCATTATCACACCCCCAAAGTCACTTTGTGACGTCCCGGAAATTCGAGTTACGTAAAATGCCGAAATTTAATAAAAGGATGAAAATTGAATTTCGGTCTATACAAATTTTCGGATTGTAAGGACGTAAGTAACAATTATTTAGATGATTCCCAAAATGTCGATCGGTTTAGATTAGGTTTTGAAAATCTTAGTCGCCGCATTTTAGGATTTAATTCCTCTTGACCGAGCCTAGCCTATGAAAAGACCAAAATGCCCTCCTTTCGGTATGCCAAATTTTTTATTCAGTCCTAATTTGGAAAATTATGTTTTTGCCCCTCTTAATGTACTATGAGACAAAAGAATTCAAATCTGCCCTTTTCTTCTTGTTCCTCGCGCGATTGCCCCACTTACCGAGCGCCTCCTCCTCCTTCATCCACTATTTTTGTGCAACCACTACCCCCAGCCTCCTCCGCCCACTACTACTCGCCACTCGGCCTCCGTCGGACCGTCGTAAGCCATCGTGGAAGCCACAGATCATCCCAGCTGAGCCGATACCCTGTTATACCCCTGCTTTACACCGGTTTACGTGTGCCGCTGTCCTGGCTTCCTCCACCCAAAGCCGCCACTCGCTGACCACCCACAACCACCATCATCGACCCCATATCATCCTCTAAAGCCACTGGAAATTGATCGAAGCCCGTGGAGCTGGTTTCAGCTTGGTCCGGCCTCCTGCGCCCCTTACCCTATTTCGATCCGAGCCATTGCACCGTCGACTTCAGCTATTCGTTGTCATCGTCATCGCTACCTACAGCTATCCCGGAGACCCCCCAACCTTGGGCAAACTCCCCTCAACCTTTGGACCCCCCGAGCCCCCTCAAATTAGCTCTGATGCCACCTATTCTCTTGTTCCCGATGCCCGCCCTATTTTGTGTTCCTCTGTTCCGCCGCTGGCCGCCACTTGTTCAGCCACTGGAAACCACTAGTTGTTGGGATACACATAACATGCATGGGCAAATAAAACATATAAAATAATCAAATGCAGAGGAAATAAATAAAAACTTATACATGTATCTCCGGAGGCATAGTGCATGCGTTTCAATCGAAAATCTTAATTAATGAATGGAGTTAAAGGATTACCTCTTGAAGCGTGCTTGGAACGAAAAGGTTCAAACGTTCTTCAATCCGAGACCCACAAGTGTCGAGCCTCTAGTTCGGACACACCACCAATCGCAACGTTGAACGGAAGAACGAACTCGCAAGAATCACCACTTGAATTGTGCTAGCAATATTGTGGAATCAATTCTCCGCGCTCTCGGAATTTTGGTCATCGTAAGAGCAAATGTCTAGAGAGAGTTTTTCTGGTTTTTCTCACACTTTTACGCAGCTCTCAAAATGCTCATTCGTCTCTCTCAAATGCACGCCCGAGTGAAAATTGTTTTCACTCGTTTCCCCCTTTCCTTTTTGTAGACAAATCTTTTTTTTTTTAAAAGCGCCGCACGATCAGCATCGTGAGAAGCACCCACGATCTGATCTTAGGGGCATTGCACAATGACGGCAGCGTCAGATTCTGTCCGTTGTGCATGGGCACACGATGAGCGACATTTGCTCATCGTGTGCCACGCACATGGTCAGCATTTGCTAACCATGTGCACGCACAATTAATTTTTTTATTATTTTAATAATAAGTAATAATAACCATTATTATTATAATAAAAACAGAAAGGCTATACAATAATAAATGTGCATGTTGGACATATAATAGATGTCCACGTTGAGTATACATGTGCATCATATACACGTTCCCCGATGACCAAAAATAAAATTAAAATTAAATCACATTTAATTTAATTTTAGCCCGACTAAAATCGGTATATCGTAATTGTAAACATATTTACAATATTATTTTTCCGTTCATTGTCGTCATGTATTGGTTAAGGTGTGTAACATTCCTAAGTTCATCACCGAGCTGGCAGCAAGACATGCACCAACACTTTAGTACTTCCAAGAGAATTGATTGTCCCGACAACCTCTAGGTCCTACAAGCCATGAGTGACATCTAGCAATATATCATGGCTACCCGGATAGTGTGAATGCTTTAAGAACATAATGAACCTATCAGCCTTGGTTATAGTGTAATTCAATTCCTCTGTCTTACTATATCCCGATCGAACAAAGACCATGGAATATTTGTCAAGTCACCAATTCGATCATATGTACAAATCTAATTGACATGCATTTAGATGAGACATGAACATTTCATTCTCGATCATAACCCCGGCTGAGGATTTCAATGCATTGTCATAATTAAATTGCATAGGATATCATACCTTGCATGTGACAAGGAGACATATTACATTTTGCGCACACGTATGACTTCGTATGTGCATGAACTGTGACCATCAAGTACAGAGACGGATCGACGAACCGTCAATATGCATTCTCGTGAACCATAGCCATTCAACACACAAGTCAACACTGTGCCTCGGATTTAAGGATTATTTACACAAGATCAAAGCATGAACAATTAGACATTGACCACGCTAAAAGCTTCCATGTCGCTAATTGTTCAACTTGTGTCACGTTCAGTGAACTTGTCCGGTACATGCACATGTGTTCTAACTCGGGCATCGCAATACCCAATGACTTGTGACTCGTCATTTTCTTAAGCATCTAATTCTTAATAGTGAAATTAAGAACACACCGGTCTCAACAGGATCTTTAATATCCATTCAATGATCCATCGACCGGGAGCAGTTTAAAGATTTAGTCTAATTGTGAACCCGTCACGCATATTCTCAACATCTCAAGAATAGGTCCATCTACAACTAATATTATGGAATTTATTCATATAAGTAAATAATTGGACAAATGAATAAATACGTCTTTGCCATTAATTAAATAATAAATTGAAAATACAACGAAAATCCCTAACATGTAACTATTACATAGTCGCTTTAGGGCATATCTCTAACAATCTCCCACTTGCACTAAAGCCAACTAGTACGGTACCTCAAACCCATTTTGTCAAGGTGTCTTTCAAAAGAAGATTGAGGTAAGGCCTTACTAAAGGGATCTACCACTTTTTCCGCTGAGGCAATTTTTCGCAAGGTGATATCACCCCTCCCAACTATTTCTCCGATGAGATGGAAGCGTCTCTCAATGTGCTTGGACTTCTGGTGAAACCTTGGTTCCTTAGCTTGAGCGATAACCCCATTGTTGTCACAAAACAATATAATTGGCTGCTCAATGGAAGGAACAACTCCAAGTTTAGAAATGAACTTCTTCATCCAAGCTTCTTCCTTTGCCGCTTCCGAAGCAGCTACATACTCTACCTCGGTGGTGGAATAAACAGTTATGCTCTGTTTGGAACTCTTCCAACTAAATACACCATCATTAAGTATAAAGACAAACCCAAATGTAAACTTATAATCATTCGGATCCGATTGAAAATCGGAATCAGTATAAGCTTCAACTTTAAACTCTCCTTCTCCATATATCAAGAATAAGCCCTTAGTCCTTCGCAAGTACTTAAGGATATTCTTGATTACTATCTAGTGCTCTTTTCCTAGATCGGAGCGATATCCGCTAGTAATACTTATAGCATGCACAATATCAGCTCGTGTACATAACATAGCATACATTATGCTTCCAATTGCGGATGCGTAATGTATTTTTGTCATCCGCTCTCTTTCTTCAGGAGTGTTGGGAGACATCTCCTTGGAAAGACGAATTCAATGCCTAAAAGGTAATAATCCTCTTTTGGAACATTGCATGTTAAACCATGTTAACACTTTGTCTATGTACGTAGATTGGGAGAGGCCAATCAATCTTCTCGATCTATCTCTATAGATCTTGATACCTAAAATATAAGTTGCCTCTCCTAAATCTTTCATGGAGAATTTATGTGACAAGAATAGTTTGATCGATGATATAATTGGAATATCATTCCCAATTAAAAATATATCATCGACATAAAGAACTAAAAACGTAATTGCGCTCCCACCGACCTTTTTATATACACATGGCTCATCCGGGTTTTTAATGAAGCCAAACGATTTGACTACCTCATCAAAACGGATGTTCCAACTTCTGGAGGCTTGTTTGAGTCCATAAATGGATCTCTTGAGCCTACACACCTTCTGACTTTCACCACTAGATTTAAAACCCCGTGGTTGTTCCATATAAATGTTCTCCTCGAGGAAACCATTTAGAAAAGCCGTTTTGACATCCATCTGGAATATCTCATAACCAAGGTGCGCGATTATAGCCAACATAATCCGAATGGATTTTAGCATGGCTACAGGTGAGAAAGTTTCGTCGTAATCGATCCCTTCTTTTTTACTATATCCTTTCGCCACCAACCGTGTTTTGTAAGTTCCAACTTGACCATCAATGTTCATCTTCCTCTTGAAAATCCATTTACAGCCAATTGGTACAATACCATCAAGTAGATCAACTAGAGTCCAAACATCATTGGAATACATTGAATCCATTTCGGCTTTCATGGCTTCTAGCTATTTACCGGAATCGATGTCCGACATCGCCTCCTCATAAATGCTAGGATCACTCGGTTGATCATTATCATTCACAATGAATAGTGGCTCAATATCTTCAACCGAGTGTCTATAACGAATGAGCAGATGAGACGTTCTTGCACTCCTCCTAAGAGGTTGTGTATCAGAAGCTCCCACAGAATCGGAGATCGGTGTCCGAACTTGGTTATTTGGTACTTCATTATTTTCTTCTTGTAAGACTATTTTTCGCCCAGCACAACCTTCTTGAACGAATTGATTCTCAAGAAAAGAAGCATGCCTCTTGACCGAAACTCTTTGGTCAGAGTGAAGATAGAAATAATATCCAAGAGTCTCTTTTGGATATCCAATGAAGCGACCTTGTTTAGACCTAGCCTCCAATTTCTCTGTCATCGGTTTCTTGATGAAAGCGGGATAACCCCAAATCTTGATATAATTAAGACTTGGTTTCCTAATATGCCATATCTCATAAGGCGTAATTGGGACAAATTTGGATGGCACTCTGTTCGAGTAAATATGCACTGTCTCAAGGGCATATCCCCAAAGGGATCTTGGCAAATCTTTCTAGAAAAGGGGGTTTGGTCTCCAAAATTTTGGGCTCCTCAAGTACAGACTTCTCAAGCTACTCTGTCCGTTTCTTCACTACCACCCTTGTTTCTTTCTCTTATATCAAGCCATGCCCACGTCTTTTTCTAGCAATAGGTTCCAGCTCTTTTCCACTTCTCAAGGTAATTGCACTTGCATTTTCTTTTGGGTTCACTATTGTTTGGGAATACAATTTTCCTTGAGACTCCGACTTGCTTAGGGATGTTGCCAATTGGCTAACTTGATTCTCCAAATTTTGTATGCTTGCCCCTATGTCCTGTAAAAATTGTTGAGTGTTAGTTGCAAAAGACTTGACTATATCTTCAAGGGACATTCTTGGTTCTGAAGAATTTTGCTACGGTGGGGCTGATGGTCTTTGTTGGAATTGTTGGAAATTTTGTGCTCTAGATCCATAACTAAAGTTAGGGTGATCTCTCCATCTCAGATTGTATATATTTGAGTATGGATCGTACTTCCTTTGTGGTAGGCTAGGAAAATTCCCAACGGCATTTGCTTGTTCGGGAGTATCATCTTGAGAAATGGGGCACATATCTGTAGGATGACCGGTATAAGCACAAATCCCATACACTTTGGCTTGTTGTGCATTCCCTACAACCAAATTTTGAACCAAAGAGATTAGTTTATTGATCTTGCTCTCAAGGGAAGATGCATTTAACTCATTAACCATTCTTGAGAGTTCTTGGCGAGACCCAAATTGCTGGGAATTGGCAGCCATGGTAGAAATTACATCACGGGCAGCTTGGGGTGTCTTGTTGACAATGGCTCCTCCACTTGCGGTATCCATCATCTTCCTCTCCGTGGACAATAATCCTTCATAAAAATGCTGAATAAGGGCCTGATCTGGAATTTCATATTGGGGACAGCTTGCATGCAATCTTTTAAATCTCTCCCAATAGTCATGGAGAGTCTCCGTATCCCGTTGCTTAATCCCACAAATTCCTCTTCTAATTCCAGCGGCTCGAGAGGCAGGAAAGAACTTGTCAAGAAAAATATTTACCATTCATGTCCATGAAGTAATAGTCCCAGGAGGTAGATAAACTAGCCATTCCTTGGCTGCATCAGCTAGAGAAAATGGAAAGGCCCTCGGCTTAATTTGCTCTTCCGTTACTCCTTGTGGTTTCATGGTGGAACAAACTACGTGAAATTCTTTGAGATGTTTATGAGGATCTTCATTCTCTAATCCACGAAAAGTGGGTAACAAGTGCATTAAACCCGATTTCAACTCGAATGGAGCCTCCAAATTTGGGTAAGTGATGCACAAAGGTTGTTGATTGATTGGAGGGGCTACTAATTCTCTCAAAGTCCTGTTTTCTTCAGCCATCTTTTCTTCTTGACTAGATTCGCTGGAAGAATAAGGCGGTTCAAGGGGTGATTCGTCTTTAGGCGTTGAAATTGTAGATGAAGATGCTTGTTTTCTTAGTTTTGCTTATTTTCTTAACCTCTTAGCTGTCTTCTCTATCTCAGTATTATATTGGAGTTCACTTGTACGATCGGACCTAGTCATCAGAGAATAAATTCAATTAAAATCAGTCCCCGGCAACGGCGCCAAAATTTGGTGCTTATCGAATCCACCAAATATAATTCCTACTCTCTAAATCGCAAATAAATTGTACGTAGGGTGAGCAGAGTCGAATCCACAGAGACCGACAAATTGTTAATTCTTTGAAGACCAAGTAGACAATAAAAGTGAAATTAAAAAGGAGAGTTTATGCAGAATATACTTAAATAAAATAAGCAAACAGAAATAAATAAATAAAAATCAGATTATGCAACATCTAACAAAGGTAATCAAAAAAAAAAAAAAAACAAAGGTAATCTCATTCAAGTTCGGAAGTTGATCATTGAGTCGGACGAATAATTTCAAACACTGCAATAGATTGGTTATGGTTGTTGAAACGCTTCTAACAACCTAATCTTTCCTCAATATTAGATTAACTGGACACGCACCTATGATTAATCCCTTATTAACAAATAACCCCGACACGCGCCAAGGATTCAATTCGTTAATAGCATGAAAAAAGAGAAAAACCCAACCCTAACCAATAAATCACACACGTAACTTATTCAAGCTAGATCACACGCACCTATGATTAATCCCTTATTAACAAATAACCCCGACACGCGCCAAGGATTCAATTCGTTAATAGCATGAAAAAAGAGAAAAACCCAACCCTAACCAATAAATCACACACGTAACTTATTCAAGCTAGATCACACGCACCTATGATTAATCCCTTATTAACAAATAACCCCGACACGCGCCAAGGATTCAATTCGTTAATAGCATGAAAAAAGAGAAAAACCCAACCCTAACCAATAAATCACACACGTAACTTATTCAACCTAGACCATATATTCTCGCAATACAACCTGAAAATCTGGTTTTGATCAAGTTATATTATCTACCACTATCATTAAAATACCTAAACAATTACGGGTTTGGGTATTTCAATTGGCAAACTATCACCCTGTCAATTGTACAACGAGCTCTTATTGTAACAAACAACAAAGCGATGGTAAACAATAAAACAAAGAATATATAAATATTACAGAAATTGAGAAGGAGAATTAAGTTTAGATCTCACAACTTGAATGAACTTGAACCTTGATAAACCTTTGCTAGAATAAAGAGGAGTTAGCCATGCATGACAAAAGAGAAAAATAATATGATCATGGATTTTCTGGAGTGAAGTCTATCTTCCCCTCTTGCGTTCAACCTCTTAAATAATAAAATAGAAAGCCTAGAAAAAGAAATTCTATCCAACATGGAAAGAAAGAAAATGTAGACAAAAACTTCTCCCTAATATCCCTAATTAAGAGTTCTATTTAAGTACAAAAATCCTCCACAATCAGATCTAGAAAATATGAAAATAAATGGTCAAATCACGTCCCCAAATTCTACACCAGCTCTGCATCCGCGCGACCTTAAGTCGTGGGCACGGCTCTTTATACAAAATATGGAAAATGGATCTTTTACATGCAGAATCCCAACCAACAGCTCAAAAACACATCAAAAGCGTCCTAAATCTTCACGATTGCATCATTCACCATCACCTAACCACAATGCATAAAAACAAATAAATTCCACTCAATTTATTTGAATATTTGTCCAAAATACCATCAAATATAATCAAAATATAAGTCAAATATACACATCATCACTTATTGTTCAAAAAAGTCCTATACCGATTGCACTTGTGTCAATTCGGTCATAAACCTTTGAATGTTTCCAATTTCGTCCTAAACCTTTTGACAACTTACCAATTGAGTCCAAAACCTTTCAATTATACCAATTTGATTCTAAACCTTTCAATGATTTGTCAAACTAGTCCAAACCTTTTCATGAGTTACCAATTTATTCCTTTCGGAATAGTACCCAAATAATAGGTTAGGGCTAAAATGAAAAAAAAAATTCAAAAGATTTAGGGCTGAATTGGCAAGTTGTCAAAAGGTTTAGGACTAAATTAGCATCAGTACAATTGGTTATGACTTTTTTTATAATTTCCCAATGGATATTAATGCATTTTCTTCGTGGTGTGTATCTCTATCAATGATTTTCTAACATATAGTGACTTTAAATGTCAATTTCTTATGCTCACACTCAACAATTATGTGCCTTTGCCAGTAGTATAAATAAAAAAAGCCAGTCCTAGGAAATTTTCTGAATACAAGATTGACATGTGGACGTTGAAAGAGCTTGAAATGTAACTTGAGAAATCTTATGTTCTTCCATTTTGACTTTATAATTCCTAACCACCGTTAATGGAGATAGTGATAAAATATTGACTATGGGGATTTCATACATGAGTTACCCATTAATAGTTCAATCAATATAGACTCTATTTGCAGCTGAACTAATGTTTTTTAATAATTTGTTATATGAGTTCCTTCAAGGCACTTGTTAAGTAATTAATTAATGAGAAATTATACTGTGACATCCCATGGAGGGGGTGTGCATGGCTCTTTGTCCCACATCCCATGGAAGATATGTCATGCACAATCCTTTAATGAAAATCTAGGAAGGATAAAATAATAGATATGTATCACATTCTCTAATCATATTTGTATTGTTTCTGACAAAAAAAATGTTTGGTGAATTACAACACCTTGTCATTGAAATGTGTTTCTTGTCTTTATTAGGCAGATGAGTAGTAGAATATGCAGTCCTCGGCCACAAAGTAACCTCTGAACGATTGTCTCCTAGTCCCTCTCTGGTGGGCGCCTGGAATTGCAAAACACGCTTCCGTCAATGGTGTTTTCGACATGTAGGTACGTAATTGAAGGCCGCTTTCCGGACTCACATAACATTTGGGGCCGTGTGCCTTTTTTAATCCCTCGAAAAAAGCAAGAATGTGACTGTCAATTAGTAGGCTAATGCAGGAAAAATGATAAAGTCTTATTGTATTAAACCATCCAAGGGGAAGCACTAAGTTCGGTATTTAAAATAGTTGAGACGTGAACAATTACATGACTATCTCATAAATTCCGAAACAGGAAAATATAAAGAAAAGGAATCACGATAATTTTCACAGGTAATTGAACTTGAGAAATGCTTCCTTAACAATCTCAATCATTTGTGACCGTAGATCAACACACCCCTCCATGGGATGGCACAGTATAATTTCTCATTAATTAATTACTTAACAAGTGCCTTGAAGGAACTCATATAACAAATTCTTAAAGAACATTAGTTCAGCTGCAAATATAGTCTATCTTGATTGAACTATTAATGGGTAAGTCATGTATGAAATCCCCATAGTCAATATTTTATCACTATCTCCATTAACGGTGCTTAGGAATTATAAAGTCGAAATAGAAGAACATATGATTTCTCAAGTTACATTTCAAGCTCTTTCAACGTCCACATGTCAATCTTGTATTCAGAAAATTTCCTAGGACTGGCTTTATTTATTTGTACTACTAGCAAAGGCACAAAATTGTTGAGTGTGCGCATAAGAAATTGACATTTAAAGTCACTTTATGTTAGAAAATCATTGATAGAGATACACACCACGAAGAAAATGCATTAATACCCATGGGAAAATTATAAAAAAAGTCCTAACCGATTGTACTTAGTCCTAACTCTTCTAATTGTGCCAAGTTATTTCTAAACTTTTCAATTATGCCAATTTAGTCCTAAACCTTTTAACAACTTGCCAATTCAGCCCTAAATCTTTTGAATTTTTTTCATTTTAGCCCTAGCCTTGTGACGCCCTAGGATTTTTATGAGCTCAAGACAAGGAAATTCATTAAAGTGGAACCCACCTTATCTCTTTAGACCAAAAATCAGCCGACCAACCCTATCTCTTTCTTCTCTCTCTTTCTCTCTTTCCCCCACGTAAACCCCCTTCTCTGCCGACTCTTCCCCCTCTTTTCTTCTTCTTTCTTCTTCATTTTTCTTGCGGAAATGCCCCCACCCGAGCCACCACACTATACTACCATCACCATAGAACTCCATCATCACCGCTGAACCACCATCGCGCCACCGGAGCCGTCGGAAAACCGGCTAAGACAACCCTGAGCAGCCCTACCCTGTTTTGGGCCGGAACCGCTGCTGCGGCCATTTTCGGGGTGCTACTGCCACACCACCGCCACCTCGACCTCCAGCCACCTTCTCCGACCTCCCCGGCTTCCGTCCACCACCATCTCGGGCCACCATCGTTGCCATAGCAGCCTCGGGAAGCCCAAACAGCCCTTGCTCGTTGCTCCTCTGTTTCTGCCAACCCATACTACTGTTGTTGCCTCTTCTTGCAGCCGATGCTCAGGCCACCCTCAACCACCACCGCCATCTCCTTCGACCACCACATGTCACCCTCCACTGTCCCTCATCATCGCCCACCACCCGACGAGTTTCGGAGTAGCCATAGGAGTCAAACAGATCGTAAACCTAAGCCTTGCCCTGTTTCACGTCGGTTACGCCCCTATTGTTGTTGCTTGCTATTCCGGTCCCTATCGGCCCGCTCGGTCGGTCTCCGACGACCCTCGGACCTCCACCATCAACCCCACAAAGCCCCAACACCGGTGGAGTCTCAAGCAGCAATCCAAGAACCTCGATCAGCCCCTGTTCTACACCGCCGATGCCTATTTTTGGCGGTTCCAGTTCTTGTTCGCGATCGCCAACGCCTGCTCCGGCCACCACAAACCGCCTCCGGCCACCCACTTTCTTCCGATCTTGTCTCACACCTCCACCTTCAATGCCGAAGTCGGTCGCCGGAAAGGGCCACAACAGCCCCGACCAGCCAATATTTCCCCTGTTTTTGGGTCTGGGCAGATTATGTTGGGCCTAATTAGGCCTATTTTGTCGGCCGGCGAGTTGGGCCAAGGTCCAACCCATTTTGGGCCATGTAATTGGACCTTATATTGGGCCGTGGACTCATTAAACCGGAGGTTTGGGCTATAGTTCGAGGATTTTGGTTCGCGATCCGTTCGAGCCCAAAGTTCGTGGTAAGGATTTTTTGTAGGATCGTCATTGGCCTAACCTCGTACAATTAATGGTGAGTCGACCTCTAATCCTTGGCTAGGTCATTAATTACATTTGGATTAGTTTAATTAGATTATTAAGGTGTTTTGGTAGATTAATTAGGGCCGGTTTAGGCTAGAGACTCGGTTTAGGTTAAATGGCCCTAATTAATTGGATTAATTTGATTGTGCTAGTTTGGACGGAATAACCGACTAATTGATTGGCATTGGTTGATCGTGAGCGAATAATAGGTCAAGAATGAGCATATGACTGATTGATGATTTGGATTTAATTACGTGCGATTGGATTAAATGTTTGTCATTGAATTATTGATCTACGTTCGATTATAATTTATATGGATTAATTGATGAAATGCCTTAACGGATGGCTAGTCAAATTGATTGATTAGCTGGAGTTCGATCACTCGATTTATGGATGCGAGGTCGCATGGATAACATATGCATTTATGTGATTACTCAAGAGTTTTGCTTCTGTGTGAGCATATCACATGAGCATTTGACTAAATGCGGATTATAAACTGGCTATTTGCTGAGTATGCTTGAGTGGTCACACGATGGATTATTCCTGTCAAGTTCGTACCGTGCCAATCGTACAGAACCATACGACTTGTCGGATGCACGTCAATTAAATGCGTGCTAGTCATACGGATTACATGGATTGTCGGATGCCGGTCGCAGCTTTTGACAAATCGAAGCCCCTAGAGGGATTCCCGATAGTGCCGTGTCGTGCCAGTTGTACAAATCACACGGGCTATCAAATGCCGTCGCCGGAAGTAAGGGACGAAGCCTGGTCCTACCAGTAGACACCGCCCGTCGTAGTGTAAAGTCACACCGGTCGTGTGCAATTGGGCCGGATGGCCGTTAATAAATGGACCATGTGTGGTGTCTGCGTATGCGATTGACATGATATCTATGGTTGTTATGTGTAGCATATTATGTTGAGTATTGCATACCGTGTGATTTTAAGCGGGTGAGCTGCATGTGATTGGGATATATATATCAATATGTGATTGGTCGATAAGACCCTTTGGACGAATCAACGACTTAGCCGGGGTTAGCGTTGACTCATTGAGATTTATATCTCACCCCATCGTTGTTAAACCATTTTCAGATTTATATTGCATACCGTGTGATTTTTAGCAGGTGAGCTGCATGTGATTGGGATATATATATATATCAATATGTGATTGATTGATAAGACCCTTTGGACGAATCAACACCTTAGCCGGGCTTAAGCGGTGACTCACCGAGATTTATATCTCACCCCATCGTTGTTAAACCATTTTCGGGTTCTAAGTGATAGAGCTAGTAATTCTTGAAAAGTTGATAAGGATGAAAGTGATGTAACCCTATTTGAAGTAGGTACGAAGTTGATCCTAACCCGTCCCGAAGTATGGGACCAATTAGCGTGTCATTTCAATTGACTCACGATGTGACTGTGAATAAGATCATGTTTTTGAATTAATGTGTTTTTCCTCTTGATCTATCCATATCTTATATTTTTGTCCGGGAATCTTGTATGTTTCCGCATGCGTAGTTAACCTCATGGGTTAGTAGCGTGCCTAGGACGCTATCCTTTTAACCCAAGGGACGAGATGGTAGGGATGTCGCACGCTCGAGGATCGAGGCGTGACAAGCCTATTATTTGTGCACTATTCCGGAAGGACTAAATTGGTAACTCATGAAAAGGTTTGGACTAGTTTGGCAAATCATTGAAAGGTTTAGAACCAAATTGGTATAATTGAAAGGTTTTGGACTGAATTGACAAGTTATCAAAAGGTTTATGACGAAATTGAAAAAATTCAAAGGTTTATGACTGAATCGACACAAGTGCAATCGGTATAGGACCTTTTTGAACAATAAGTCCAATAGGTTGTTCCATGTCTCCCTTAGGACAATAAGTCCCATAGGTTGTTTCTTGTCTTTCATATGCAAATTACGTGCTATCAACTCTACGCATCAACTACTGGTGACGTGTGAAATTTGTGAGTCTACAATTATGAAGCACTTTGTTAAATTTCCTGTCAACTCCACAAAGTACAACAAGGTGCAAAATTTCCACAATGAGGATGTACCGTCCTTATATATGTTTCTCTCTCAGTGAGTTGCGAGAGCAGTACTAATAATGGCATCCGTAGATTTTGAGTAGAAAGTGAAAGAAAGAACCTCTTACTTTACTCAAAAAAGAAGAAGAAGAAGAAGAAAAACAATCTCCAAATAGCTTTAATAATTCTCACAAAAATTTGCTTAGATGAAGCTTCTGAGCTCTTCTTCTGCTTCTTCGTTCGTTTCTTCTTATGGAGATTCTGGTGATGGACAAATGTTACCGGGTTGGCCGTTGCTCATGAAGGAATGGAGATCCACACTTGGGTGAAGTTGAGACCATCAACATCGGAACCATGCTGTAAAAGCTTGTTCTCTTCGCCGGACTAAAATTATATAAGGAAAAGTACACTAGAAGTGCCATAACTTTTGTACGGCGTTCACTTGAGTGCCATAACTTTCAAAACGTTCACTTAAGTGTCATAACTTTAAAAAATCATTCACTTGAGTGCTACAGTAACTTTTCCGGCGTGCCACGTCAGCTTTCCGGCGTGTCACGTCATCTTTCCGGCATCTACAGTAACTTTTCCGGGGTGCTACAGTAATTTTTCCTGCGTCTACAGTAACTTTTTCGGCTGCCACGTCAGATTTTCCAATTGCCACATCAACATGGCACTCAAGTGAACGATTTTTAAAAGTTATGGCACTTAAGTGAACGTTTTGAAAGTTATGGCACTCAAGTGAACGCCGTACAAAAATTATGGCACTTCTAGTGTACTTTTCCCAATTATATAAATCGCTGTTGGGAATAACATTACAGCATGCACTTAACCATCTGAAACATTTGTCAAAAACATTTAGATCCAAGAACCTATTCATCAAGCCAGCCGAAAGTATTGTATTGAGAGTACATCCAACTAGGACCAGTACTAAAGCCAAAAGAATGGCCTTGGTGTCCAAATCGAGGTCCCTTGTTAGGATCAAGAGACCCGTCTCCATGAATCGCGGTTCCCTCGTCCCCTATCATTCGTCTTGTTGGATACAGTTGACCCAAAAGGGGAGCATATCGTTGCATCTCAGACATGTTCACTCTTCAGGGCGACTCGGCGATGGAACCCGGAAATCCATAGGTAGATGTCATGGGCCCTGGCTGGCCGTACCCGAGATGACAACCTGCCATGTAACTTCTTCGAAATAAGTTTGGATCTTGCTGACCATAAAGACGAACCAACGAACGCATCTCCAGGTCCCTCTAGTATCTCTCTTCAGGTTCAGAGACATTGGGCCTGTAGTTATTAGTGTCCCTCCTATGAGCTGCATATGGTATCTCCAAGTTCTGAGCCCTATGGTTGGCAAGAGGACCAAAACCTCTTGACCATCTCTGCATACCATCCGCCTTTTGCTTAGAGGACCGATCATCGAATGACAGCTTCCCGTCTGTCCACTTAAGCGAGGGACGACGAGGTGTTTCCTTTGCAGGTGACATCTCGTGAATTTCTCTTCCACTTGTTCCTGTACCGTTGGCCTTCCCTTTAGAAGTCCCAGCGGACTGGCTCTCCTTGCTCTCTCTTCCGCTGTCTTTTGGAGAAGAACACCCTTTTTGACCTTCAGCCATATCCACCCGTCTTTGGTTTCTTCAGGCCTACCCACTGGCATGGAGGTATCACTTGTAAGCGACGGACTACGGATGCAAAGGCTCTGGTCATCTTTCAGATAATGAAGATTCAGTGATCCATTGCAGTCATCATTTGACTGTGGCCTCTTACTCTTGGTCTGCAAGTGACCCAACTGTTGGTCTATTTTGCTGTGTTCTGCAATCCAATCTTGATGGCTCCATAGATACATCAAAGGTGGCTTTTTGTTCCACTGTTCTTCAATTTGTTTATTCTTCACATCAAAGGACCCTGGCAAATCAAATGACTGGAAATGAAAAGGTTACAGTTAATCCATCAGCTGCAAACATAGGATCAGAAGGATGAACAGGACGCCCCATTTCACCTTTCCAGACGAGAATCTTTCATCTCCCCACACCAGATCATACAGAAACTTCTCCTCGTCTAATCTGCAATGCACCACTAGATTTAAGTACTTGCAAAGCAAAAAGAGAGGGGTCGAAGTAAAGTAGTTACCTTCCAATTTCTGATGGAACAATCGCAAAAAAGAGCTTTGGTTTGTATTCAAGAGCTTTATCAATAAACTTGCTCACCAAATCAGCTCCAACTCCGAAAGGAGGATTTAGCCCCATGTTCTACTTAGGAAGCAACATAAGAGAATGATAAAACATTCAATAACGCCTGGATATATTTGGCGAGGGAGGGAGGGAGGGAGAAAGGAGAGCAAAAGGCCAATACAACAAACCAAAATGCGGAAAGGTAAAGCAATACTCTACCTCTTACCAATTTTGATCGATAAGGTAGCTCTTTTAGTTGGACAGTTATCCAGTCCCTCAGGTCAAACTCCAAGCAAATCTGCAATCAAAAGGAGGAGAAACTTACATAAAACCAGGCTTACACCAAGGCCAGTCCAGGTTCAATTACCAAGTACATTTTCCAGAGATCATAGCAAGTTACCAGCATTACCAGCAAATGCTAAGTCGACCAATTATTCTTCTTCATGACATTCATTCAAAATTGAATTGCCCTAAGCAAATGCCACAGCCTGGAAAGACCCTAACAATCCCATTTCAAGATGAGTGCAGACTACCTTTTCGGCTTTCCATGCCTTTTTCATAGTCGATTGAAATGCTTCAAAATTTATTTCGGGATTACCATAGAGCCTCCCAAAAGCAATGCGTTCCCCTTCCTTGAGACTTGATTCAGTGACCACCTCATTTGCCACCGCTCTTTTGGTTTTTGACCAGAGGTGTCCCAGCCGGTTGCATAAAGCATTCATTCGTTGTTCTTGATCCATTCAGTTTTGGATTCGCAGGCAAAAGACCAGGGCTCCCGCAACTGAAACAGTCTCGGCTTGGTTATGAAGCAATAGATACGCAAGGAGAAGAAACATGGGGGCCAGGGAATGAAGAGAAACGAGATTTGACAGAAAGGGTTTTAGGGTTTTGGAAGGTTTTAGAGATTTAGACGAGAAAAGGTAGGATTGTAGGCAAACTACGTCATCAAGATGGTATATTGGTTAGGCTAGGTTTTGGAAAGTATCCGAAAAGTTCTTGCGATGGAGTGGAGATGGAAAAAGCATTGCAGGGCGAATGTGATGACTCAAGTAGGCCATTGATTAGGGCTTGGGTGCTGGGGAGATGGGGTTAGGATTTGCTACCCGAAGGTAGGGGATAGCTCTCATAGCAAGAGAGAAGCTTTGGATCGGCCCTCTAAATAGACTTTAATAGCCTGCCAAATAAAAGAAAATGTTAGAAGTCATGAAAAACAAAGCTCGTAAACATCCAGCAACAGAAATTACCAAGCAACCCATAGAACTATTAAACCTCTCACAGGTTCGGCTGTCCACCCTTTGATGAAGAACAAGACTACGAAAGATTGCTAGAAGCACCTTGTGTCCACTGACAGCAACACTAAACAATTTTCTGAGCCTAAGTCTAGCAATATTCCTTCGTGGCCATCTGCACATTGAGTTCAGAGACACTTGGACTAATCTATTCTGACAACTTGTGCTTAACTTATGAGCATCCTGATTGGCCAACCATATAGTAGGTCTAATTGGTGAGCCATTTAGTAGGTCTGATTGGTGGGACTGGAACCATCATAATAGGAAAAACAATGTCTAGAACTAAAATGGGATTCACCGTTTCGAAGTTTCTCCAATGATGAATGTCCCGAAGTTCTTTGGTATATGAAACTAACTATCAAATAATGAGGAGGAGCAAATAGAGTATCTTTCTCATGGTAGTTCAATCAAATCAAGTTGTATGGACAATCTTCACCATCCCTAAGTCCTACCCTAACGATTAGAGTTGCTTTAGGCAATGCAAGTTATGTGAAAAAAATTTTAAACAACGCATCAATTGTATTTCAATTAAATAACAACGAAAAATAATACTTTTTAATACTTTTGTTAAGGGAAACCAATGTCCACGTGGAAGGATGTTTACGGGAAAAGTACACTAGAAGTGCCATAACTCTTGTACGGCGTTCACTTGAGTGTCATAACTTTCAAAACATTCACTTAAGTGACATAACTTTTAAAAATCGTTCACTTGAGTGCCATGTTGATGTGGCAGCCGGAAAAGTTACCGTAGACGCCGGAAAGATGACGTGGCACGCCGGGAAAGTTCTTGTAGCACTCAAGTGAACGATTTTGCTCCGACGTAGCACTCAAGTGAACGATTTTTGAAAGTTATGGCACTTAAGAGAACGTTTTGAAAGTTAAGGCACTCAAGTGAACGCCGTACACAAGTTATGGCACTTCTAGTGTACTTTTCCCGATGTTTACTATGGAGCGTGTCTCGTTGCTCCGACCTTCTTTGCTCTTCTTTCTTGTCACTTCGATGTCGTGCTTCGTTGAAGTTTCGCTGGTGAGTTTCACCGCGGATCGAGAAATACAAGATTGCCATATCGGTCCCATGCCATTGGAGCCCTTTTTTTCATTTTCAAAATAAAGCTACAAAAAAAAAAGTGATTTCGCATGTATGCAAATAGACTAACTATGAAGCAAAATTTGATGATTAACCAGCTCGGGGGACAATTCAAACCAACCGATCGGATCTGCAGATAAGTAGAAGGCCTAAGTTAGAAAATTATCTTACGGGTATACCATCTCTCAAGCGGCCGGTGGGGGCGAACCTTGCTTGAACGGCAACCAGCTGAAGGAAGAAGGTAAAATAAAGAAAAATAAATAAATAACATTTAGATGTTCTGTTAAACACCATTTACATGACAGCTTGTTCATCGGGTTCTACTACACTTTTACTCAAAATCTTAAGCTAGTGAAATATAAACCAACTGCTCAATACCACGTCAATTCTCCATTGTGAGACTTCTCTAACTCAATTCACACGTGCATCCTAACAATTTCCCCCTCACATGTGAGCCCTAGTGTTAGGTTTGCTCCCCCTTAATTTAGATACTTTCTGCACCAATATATCTCAACTTGAATCCCCATCAACATCCATCGGGCCAACGTTGCTACATCACAACGCCCTACCGGCCGGAAATCACGTTGGTCAAGATTATGATTCTAAACTAGAACCTGTAAAGAAGAGAAGAATTCCTACTCTCATGGAATCCTCTGATGTTTTTTTTCCCAATACAGTTTACATCTCAAGTATCCCTAGCCCACTCCCAATATGTACGGTGTTTGAGATTTCACCAAACACCGAACATATTGGGAGTGGGCTATCAATCAACTATCAGCTCCGATGCCATTTGTTAGGAGTGCATAGCAAAAGTCTAATACCTTCGCCCAAGGAGATTGCCAAGAGAGAGCCCAAGTTCAAGCCGCATCAATAAATTTAATTGAACCCATCTTCACTTAAGAGCTTAAGCCAATGAGTTATAGACCAATTACGATATATTAACTGCTTAGCACCATGCCAATTCTTCGATATGGGGCTTCTATAACATAACTCACATCTGCATCCTAACAATTGGTATACGTGTGATAGAAAGTTGTTAAAGGGTCGGAAAACATGTAAGTTGAACTTATGTGAGCACTGTATCTTTGTGAAGCAGCGTGGAATTAAGTTTACTACATGTACTCATTCGACCAAGCAACCAGTGGAATAAATTTATTCAAATGTCTAGGGCCCGTCTTCGGTTCTTTCGAAAAGAGGTGCCCGATATATGCTGGTTTTTATCGACGACTAGTCCAAGAAGGCATGAGTATATTTTTTGAAGCACAAATTTGATGTGTTTGATCGGCTTAAGAAATTTACCGCATTGATTGAGAAGTTGACAAATAAATAGATCGGGTGCCTGAGAACCAATAACGGGATGTAGTTACGTGTTAAATATTTTACCGATTTTTGCTAAAGAGAGGGAATTGTGAGATATCGAATAGTACCCGAGACACCATAGCAAAATGGTGTGGTAGAATGGAAGAACAGAACTTTACTTGAGCGAGCTTGTAGCATGCTTTTACTTGCAAGAACGGGCAAGGAACTTTGGGCCAAAGTAGTAATATGGCATGTTACCCGATTAATCGATCCTCATCATCCGCTATAAAATGGAAGACTGCAGAAGAAGTATTGTCACGCCCCGATCCTTGGGTACGTAATATCCCTACCAATACGTTTCGGGTAAAAAAGGATGACGTTCTAGGCAAGTCATCGACCCATTCGTTTTATCTTTTAATACACATGTGGAACATGTAACTCCTAAATATCAAATCGGACAATATGGATAGTTAAAAAAACTGTTACAACAATCAAATCATGACAGTTCAACAAAAACCACCTTGAATTTAATTATCTTTGTTAACCAAGGATGTGAAATATCTACAGACCCATTCTTCGGGCCACTTTCTATAATTCTCATAAATATTAGGTCGGAAATAACACGAATCTCAAACAACTCCAACAAGATCCATGCCAATTCTAGTTCTTCCCGACTAAGGGTCCGAAAATGGTTAATAATGGTGGGGTGAGATATGAATCTCGGTGAGTCAACGCCTAAGCCCGGCTAGGGCATTGATTCGCTTAGAAAATCCTACCAAGCAACCATAAAAGCATCATACATAGATCGGTAAACCACATGCAAACTTACCTGTCTTCAGCTATGCATAATGTAATGCTCGACTCAACTTAACGGTCACATCGGACAAACAAGCGGCATGGCATCATATCAATTTACATGCACGGGATACCACACGAAGTCCATTTATTAACCGGTGACCCATGCGGCTGGCGTGGTCGGCGTACGCAACGGGCGTGGTCGGCGTACACAACCGGTATGGCCCCAACACTACGACGGGCGATCTCTGCTGAAATGACCAAGCATCATCCCTTACTTTCGGCGACGATGATTGAAAGCTATGTATCTAGTGTGATTGGCACGGCATGGCAGACGGGCATTCCATAAAGGAGCGTCGGTCCATCACAAGCCGTGATTGGCATCCAACAATTCGTGTGATCCGTACGACCGGCACAGGCATGAATTGATGTGCTTCTGACAAGTCATGTAATTTCGTACGACCGGCACGGTACGAAATTATCAGGTTCCCGTACAACCGGCACGGTTTAATCTCATCATATGACCTTTTAGGCACATACGAAAATCAACCAATTTTTATCTTTTACTTTTAGCCGGATGCTCATGCGGACGTGCTCAAAGACTAGGCCCACATGCAATTTAATTCCGCACGTGGTCATGTGAATCCACAGTATTATTCACAAGACTTTGTATCTAATATAGGATGCCAATACCCGTAATTGCTCATGCAAAAACCAATAGTCAACACCAAGCATCCAATCAAACATTCAATCACCACAGAGTAATTAATTACAAATAATAATCCCATCGATGATTATTAATCTAATTTCATCCAATTAACAGTCGTACGCTCGGCTTTGACCTATCGCTCACTCGCGATCAAACACCGGCAATTATTGCCTAAACAATCGATCCATCCTAATCACCAATTAGCCACAGACGACCTAACCAGTCCGACCACCTTAAATAATTGTGGCCATTTATCTTAAATCCAGTTTCTATCTAATCCGACCACAATTAAACTACCTAAACACCCTAAATTGCTAGTTATGCTAATTAACTATTACCGAGCGCAATTAGAGTCATAATCGAGGTTTAGGGGTTTAACTCACAATTAGCGGCAAGAGACGACTAATGGATGGCGGTGCGAACACATAATACACTCGGCTCTAGGTTCTTCGGGCACGGGCTTGGACATGACTAGGCACGGCACGGGCACACGTGTTCGGATTTTCTGCACACGGCCAGGTACGGGTTTGGGCGTGGCCGGCTTAGGGTTCGGGGGTGACCGGCTCGGGGCTCGAGTGTGACAGGCTCAGAGCTAGGATACGGCCGGCTTAGAGCTCGGGTACGGCTGGGCACGGACTCTAGTACGACGGCTTGTGGACTTGGGTCGACGACGAGTCCCGGCGGCTCACGGTAACCCCGAGACAACGACGAAGGATGGTGCGATGACGGTGGGAGGTGGTGGCGGCATGAGGTCTTGGACTCGTTATGACGCAGCCCGGAGACAAAGGGCTGCCACGGGCTTGGGATGGCGCGGCAACCGGTGGGCTAAGAGCGGAGGTCGAGAAGGTAGAAGAGAATGAGGAGGAGGAGGTCGTGGTGCTCGTGTCGTACGAGGCCAACGACCATGACGGTGCCCGGAGGTGGACGGGCGGGGAGCTCGTGGCGACGGCGGCGCGGTGCAGAGATGCGGTGGAGATGGCCGATGAAGCCGAAGCGGCTCCAGGTCTTCAAGGTGGGTCACAAAGAACCAGCGAAGAAGAAGAAGAAGAGAGCAAAGAGGAGGGGGTTCGGTTGTGCGGTTAGGGGAGAGGAGAGAGACGAGAGAGAAGGTGATGTGACGGAAGGGAGATGGATGTGATGGGTTAGTGGAGGAAAAAGGTGAGAGTGACATGTGGGGCCCACTTGGGATATTTGAAATTTTTGGACTTGAGTGTATAATTGAGGGGCCAAAGGGTCATTTGATATTTTAGAACAGAATGAAATTTTGGCACATTGGACGAAGGGTAGTTTTGGTCTTTTCGTAGGCTAGGCTCGGTTAGAATTAGGATCAGGCACGAAGATTTCGATCCTAATTTGCGACGATTAAGATTATCGGAACCTAATCTAATCTTATCGGCTTTTTTGGGAAATGTCCAAAAATTGTCACTTACATCCAAATGATCCAAAATATTGTATCGACTGAAATTTAATTTTAATTCTTTTTATTGAATTCGGGCACTCTATAGACATCGAATTTCTAGGGCATCACAACTCTCCTCACCTTAGGAAATTTCATCCCCGAAATTATAATACTATTACAACTCTTCAAAAAGATAAGGATAGATACTTTTCATAACCTCTTCGCTTTCCCACGTAACTCATTCAGTCCCATGGTGTTGGCAAATCGCCTTAACCAACGGGATTGTCTTGCTCCGGAGCACTTGCTCTTTCCTATCCACGATCCTGGCTAGACGCTCCACGTACGATGCTTGCTCATCCAGCTCAATCTCCTCATAACTCAGCATATGAGTGGGGTCTGGCTCATAATTCCTCAACATCGACACGTGGAACACGTTATGCACCTAAGCAAGTCTTGGCGGTAATGCAAGACGATAAGCTAGATTTTCAATCCGCTCCAAAATCTCGAGCAGCCCAACATACCTTGGGCTTAACTTTCCTTTCTTGCCAAAACGAGATGTCCCTCTCATAGGTGACACATTCGGAAAAACATGATCGCCCACCCGAAACTCAGGAGGCCTACACCTCCTATCGGCATAACTCTTCTGGCGACTCTGAGTAGTCCTTAACCTATTCCCGATCACCTTGACGGTTCCTATGGACTACTCCACTAACTCAGGTCTAGTGATCTTTCTTTGACCCACTTCATCCCAATACGTCTGCGAGACTTTTCCAAAATGTGGCAATGAACTTAGGATCACGATCCGAGATGATCGTCACTGGCACTCCATGCAACCTCACAATGTGTCTCACATATAATTTTGCATAACGGTCTAAGGCGAAGTCCTTTCTCATAGGAATGAAGTGCGGCGACTTCGTCAATCTGTCGACCACAACCCGGATTGAGTCATGTCCCCTCTGACTCTTTGGCAAACCCATTACAAAGTCCATTGTGATATACTCCCACCTTCACTCTAGAATCTCCAATGGCTACAGCAGTCCACTAGACTTACAATGATGTACTCTGACTTGCTGATACATGTAACACTTCATTACATGCTTAGCTACGTCGGCCTTCAAACCAATTCACCACAAGTACTGCCTCGGATTTTGATATATCTTCATGCTAATAGGATTAATAGTGTAGCTACTATGATGGGTTTCTTACCGGACTTCCTTCTTAACAAGAGCAAGACCCTTTTAGTCATCATCTCGATAAACTATATGGCTTTACCACTCTTTCTATGCGCTCTACGATCTCGTGTCTTCCTTAATCATCACATCTTAATCTTATTATAGGCTATCACCAATCTCAATAACTCACACGCTTATCCGCAAATCTCACTATGTCATCCACTCTTAGCTTGCCATTACGAACTTTCCTTGTTCGTTCCCACGATCGTCGTTCCACGTATTTACCTAAAGTTCCATTGGTTATAGCCCTTAACAAACTCCACTCCATCACGACATTATTGGTTCTCCGATTAATCCTTCCTAGGTTACTCTAGTCACATAGCACGGGGTTCTCTCTCCGATTTACATTCGGAGGCACAACCCACCTTTACCAATACCACCAAGTATAATAGCATTTCTGATTTGTGACATCTTGATCCACTCACAATCTTTCACCCAGTACTAAAAAATATAATACTATGCACCTTCAAACATATTTTTCATTTTGAGAACCAACTTTAAATATGTGCAGTGCATGATCGTCCTCACTACTCATCACACATTGCTTAACTTCGCTTTGGTTTTTATTAATCTGAACTTTTTAACTCCACAAGCGGTCATCGCATCTCAAACTCAATCACCTAATTTCAAAATCAATTGCCTAAGATCAAATTATAACTTCATGTTTGATCGTCATGTAGATAAAACTTATACGTATTCAATCACACCGGCCAGGGTCGTCAATAAAAATCGATAACTTAACCATCAAAGTACCATACAAGTTCATATATATACCCCACAATTATTAGTCACTACAATAATTCCAAATAGACTAACCATCAAACTCCAACGATTTAAGCCTAGATCCTCGCCTTCCGAAATTATCGCCCAATCTATTGTCGGCCACCATACTATATCCTCAAGTTAGGTCATTGACAATTCAAAATTTCAATCACCCAATCCAGCTGGCCCTTCGTCCAAGCGTTTCTTGTTCGCTTCCTAAACCCCAGTATCATCAATTAGTTGGGGCCTTTCCACAACAATCGATATCGAAAACCATTAATGTGGCATTTCCATTTCCAACTTATCGTTCATAAGTAAATCATTAAACTTTAAACGCGTTCACCGGTTTAACTCTACGCATAAAACTTCTCGGTTCTCATTCGCTTCTTTGCGAGTTTTCATCATGTCATTATTCAAGGCCATTAATGAAATTCAATAACTAAAACCATCATAATACTACACAAGTTCCAACTTATATAAGCCACAACTATCGGTCGTCGCTTTGCAACCCATCTTCATAAGCCAAACCTATCGATATGTCTTTTCTATTTCGACTTTTCGTTCTTCTTAAACAATCATGCCAAGAGCATGGCTATTACGGAGTGCATTTTGACAAAATGCCTATAATGATCCGCCAATCTTAAGAAACTTCAAACCTCTATCACTATCGGCAATCTTGGCCAATCCATGACTGCTTCTATCTTAGCCGAATCCATTGAAATTCCTTTGCTAGAAACCACACGATCTAAAAGAGCTACATCGGTTAACCAAAATTCACACCCACTAAACTCGGCAAGTACTTATACTGCTTAGGGATCCTCGATATAGTCCTCAAATGCTGCTCATGGTTCCCATAAGTCCTCAAGTATATCAAGATATCGTCTATAAACACTATCACAAATCGATCCGGATACTCCATAACACCCTATTCATCATATTCATAAAAGCGGCAAAGGCATTTGTCGGACCAAACGCCAACGAAATAAACTCATGATGCCCACAATGCGTCCTAAATGCCATTTTCAGTATATCCTCTTTCTTAATCCTCAATTGATGATATCTCGTCCGTAGATCGGTCTTAGAAAGCACCAAAGCTCCTTGCAACCGGTTAAGCACATCATCCTTTCTCAGCAACGATTACTCAATCTTAATCGTTACTTGGTTAAACTACCTGCACTCGATGCACAACCTTAACGATCTATCCCTTTTCTCATGAACAACACAGGTGCTTCCCGAGATGACGCACCGGGGCGGATAAATCCTTCATTCAACGGTTCCTACATTTGCACCTTAAGCTCTGATAACGCCATCCTATACGGCGCCTTAAAGATCGGCTCCGTTCCGGGGGTCAACTCTACTACGAACTCTATTCCTCTTTTCGGCGGTAACCCTATCAACTCTAAAGGAAAGGCATCCGGAAATTCACAAACTACTGCGGTGTCCTCTATCTTCGGTTCCTCAACCGACACATCCACTACAATTGCCAAGTACCCTTGACATCCACTCTCCAACGGAGGAGTCGCTATCCTTCGATGAAGCCAAAATACTCAAGGTTCCTCCTCGATTAACATCAAATTCAAACTGCCCCATCCAACGAGTTAAATCACATCATCTTGTGACAACATCCATCTTAACTCTAAGACAATTCATCTTAATGATAACATCAAAGTCGGACTTCGCAATATGATCAAATCTATTTTCTCCTCGTCACCACTTAGAATCAATTTACACCTAGAGCATCCTACAGTAGACACTACCCTATTCTTTAGCGGCATAGAACTTCTAAAGACTGTTCCCAGCGGTCCCCAACTCAACCTAACTAGTTTAACAAACTACACTCCTAGTAGGTACCATACAGAGTCCTGCTCACCCCAAAGCAACACTAACATGGGCTCGGGCATACAGCCTCAAAACTAAAGTAACAACACATGCACGAGATTTTCAATCCTACTAACCATCCAAATTCCTAACGCTCCTTATCACTCCAAGCTATGGCCGGATGGATCAAGGCGATATTGCTACGATACCACCTTGGGCGGGGATGTCACACCTCGATCCTCAAGTACGTAATATCCCTACCAATATGCCTCGGGTCAAAAAGGACGACGTCCCGGGCATGTCATCGACCCATTCGTTTTATCTTTTATTACGCATGCGGAACGTGTAACTCTCAAACATCAAATCAGACAATAGGGATAGTTAAAAAGACAGTTACAACAATCAAATCATGACAGTTCAGCAAAAACCACCTTGAATTTAATCATCTTTGTTAACTCAAGGATGTGAAATATCTACGGACCCATTCTTCGGGCCACTTTCTATAATTCTCATAAATACTAGATCAGAAATAACACGACTATCAAACAACTCCAACAAGATCCACGCCACTTCCTGTTCTTCCCAACTAAAGGCCCGAAAATGGTTAACAACGACGGGGTGAGATATGAATATCGGTAAGTCAACGCCTAAGCCCGGCTAGGGCGTTGATTCGCTTAGAAAATCCTACCAGGCAACCATAAAAGCATTATACGTATATTGGTAAACCACATGCAAAATTACCGGTCTTCGACTATACATAATGTAATGCTCGACTCAACTCAACGGTCACATCGGACAAACAAGCGGCATGACATCATATCAATTTGCATGCATAGGATACCACACGAAGTCCATTTATTAATCGATGACCTACGCGACGGGCGTAGTCGGCGCATGCAACTGGTATGGCCCCAACACTACGATTGGCGGTGTCTACCGGGCAGACCGGGCATCGTCCCTTACTTCCGGTGACGGCAACCGAAAGCTATGTATCCGGTGCGACAGGCACGGCATAGCGAACAAGTATTCCAAAAAGGAGCGTCGATTCATTACAAGCTACGACCGGCATCCAACAATTTGTGTGATCCGTACGATTGGCACGGGTACGAATTGGCATGCTTTTGACAAGTCGTATGGTTCCGTACGATCGGCACAAGATCTAATTTGCCGATTCCTATATGAGCGGCACGGTTTAATCTCATCATATGATCACTCGGGCACATCCGACAATCAACCAATTTTTACCTTTTACTTTTAGCGGGATGCTCATGCGGATGTGCTCAAAGACTCGACCCAAGGCAATTTTCATGCCAAAACATGTAATTTAATTCCACGACTTGTCATATGAATGCACAGTATTATTCACAAGACTTTGCATCTGATACAGGGTGCCTGACACCCATAATTGCTCACTTAAAAATCAACAATCAACACCAAACATCCGATCAAACATTCAATTACCACAAAGTAATTAATTATAAATACTAATCCCATCGATAATTATTAATCCAATTTCATCCAATTAACAGTCGTACACACGGCTCTGACCTATCACTCACTCGCAATCAAATATCGGCAATTACCGCCCAAACAATCGGTCTAGTCTAATCACCAATTAGCCATAGATGACCTAACTAGTCCGGCTACCTTAAATAATTGTGGTCATTTATCTTAAACCCAGTTTCTATCTAATTCAACCACAATTAAAATGTATAAATATCCTAAATTGCTAATTAAGCTAATTAACTATTACTGAGCGCAATTAGCGCCCTAATCAGGGTTTAGGGGCTTAACTCACACTTAGCGGCAAGAGACGACTAATGGACAGTGGCGTGAACACACAGTACACTCGGCTCCCGGTTCTTCGGGCACGGGCTCGGACACAACCAGGTACGGCGGGGGCACACGAGTTCGGATTCTCGGTACATGGCCCGGGCACCGCTCTCGGCTTAGGCTGGTTTAGAGCTCGGGGTGTGGCCGGCTCGGGGCTTGGGCACGGTCGGGTCTGAGCTCAGGCACGCCCATCTCGGAGCTCGGGTGCAGTTGGGCATGGCTGGGCATGGACTCGGGCATGGCGGCTTGCGGACTCGGGTTGACGACCGGTCCCGGCGACTCACGGTAACCATGGAACAACGATGAAGGTTGGTGCGGTGACGGTGGGAGGTGGTGGTGGTGTGAGGTCTTGGACTCGTTACGACGTAGCCGGCGGACAAAGGGCAGCCACGGGCTCGGGGTGGCTAGGCACCCGGCGGGCTAAGAGTAGAGGTCGGGCGGGTAGCAGAGAACGAGGAGTCGGTGGTTGCGGTGCTCGTGTCTCGCGAGGCCAACAACCATGTCGGTGCCGGGAGGTGGATGGGAGGCGAGCTAGCGGCGGTGGCGGCGCGAGGTAGAGATGCGGTGGAGATGGCCGGTGAAGCGGCAGCGGCTTCGAGTCTTTAGAGGGGCTCGCAAAGAACCAGTGAAGAAGAAGACTTTAGGAGGGGTCACAAAGAACCAACGAAGAAGAAGAAGAAGAGAGAAGGGGGTTCTATCGTGGGGTTGGGGTAGAGGAGAGAGAAGATGATGTGAGGGAAGGGAGATGGATATGATGGGTTGGTGGAGAAAAAAGGTGAGAGTGACATGCGGGGCCCACTTGGCATATTTGAAATTTTTGGACTTTAATGTATAATTGAGGGGGGCCAAAGGGTCATTTGATATTTTAGAACAAAACGAAATTTCGGCACACTGGATGGAGGGTAATTTTGATCTTTTCGCAGGCTAGGCTCGATCGTAATTAGGATTAGACGCGAAGATTTCGATCCTAATTTGTGACGACTAAGATTATCGGAACCTAATCTAATCTGATCGGCTTTCTAGAAAATGTCCAAAAATTGTCACTTACGTCTAAATGATCCAAAATATTGTATCGATTGAAATTCAATTTTAACCCGTTTTATTGAATTCGGGCACTCTACTGACATCAAATTTCTAGGGCGTCACAAGTATAGTCGGGAAAACACCGTTGATTACTCCGATTACGAGTATTCGGATGTCCTACGTATGCTAATGTGAGCTATGGTAAGGTTGAGTCGAGGTCGAAGAAATGCATATTTCTAGGTTATGCACATGGGAAAAAGCTACCGATTGTAGTGCATCGATCCCAAATCCCTCGACTTTCTAAACAGTAGAGATGTGATCTTTAACGAGACTTCAATATTTCAATAAAGGAGTTCCGAGACACAACTAGCAGAGTAGACAGATCATGGCATTAGTAGTGAGGTAGAGCTTCAGGTGGAGACTCCGGAGATTTCGAAGGTGACAAATGTTAAGACTGTAGATGAAGTCGTAGTTCCTGAAGTCGGTGATACTGAACAACCAGCACAGCCACAACATAGTGTAGTGGTAGATAAATAGAGAAGGCAAATTAAGCGATCGGTATGTTATGCTTATACGGATATTGCTTATGCTTTGACTATAGCCGACAAGATGGAGACAGATGAGCCCTCGTCTTACCTTGAAGTAATGGCTAGTAGAAATTCGTTACGGTGACTAGGGGCTATGAGCGAAAAAATGGAATCACTCTATCGAAATAAGATATATGAGCTAGTTAAAAAAGCCAAAAACCAAAAGATTGTCAAAAGTAAATGGGACTTCAAATGGAAAGAGGGCATTCCCGATGTCAAGACAATGAGATATAAGGCGAGACTAATTGCGAAGGGATACATGCAGTAGGAGAGTATTGATTACAATGAGGTGTTCTCTCATATGGTAAAGCATACTTCTATTAGCATTTTACTTGCCTTAGTCGCTGCATGAGATCTCGAGTTATAGCAGCTTGATGTGAAAACGGTATTTCTTCACGGTGAGTTGGAGGAGCATATTTACATGAGGCAGCTAGAGATATTTGCTATTCTAGGCAAGTAAGATCGTGTTTGTTTACTGAAGAAATTTTTATATGGGCAAAAATAGTCTCCTAGACAGTGGTATAAGCATTTGATGTTTTCATGGCTAGTTAGGATTACTTGAAAAGTCATATGGATAATTGTGTCTACTTTAGGAGATTAGATGACGTGTCTTTGATATATCTACTATTATATGTTGATGATATGCCAATAGTAACTAAGAATCTATCTAATATTGATGTGCTGAAGAGGCAGTTGAGTACTGAATTTGAGATAAAAGATTTAGGTGCTGCCAAGAAAACTTTTGGCATGGAGATTTTGCATCATATGATTGCGGGAGTATCACATCTGTCTCAAAAGACATATATTGAGAAGATTGTAGTACGTTTTAATATGAAGTCAGCGAAGCTTGTGAGTACACATTTAGTGAAGCACTTTAAACTTTTAGGTAAGTTGTCGCCGTAGATTGAGGAGGAGGACGAGGAGGAGCATATGTCTCATGCTCCTTATTCTAGTGTAGTGGATAGTATTATGTATGCTATGTTATTCATCAAGCCTGATATTTCACAGGTTTTGAGCATAGTTAGTCATTATATTTCAACACAATGGATGAAGCAAAGCTCTTCCAACTCTTATATGGCAGATTTAGATGCTATTTTCAATAGGACTGCTCCATGATTCTACGCGAGCAGAACCTGATCATCAAAGAACCACGACGCCACCAAGTCTCGTGAATTCCATTCAGGGGAGATCAACCACTCGACCAATGATTGTACCATCACGAGGCACACGGTTCAATGTGACGACCTGCTTTTTTTGCCGATTAGTTTTATAAGCGGACTTATATAAAAATTTGGTTCAGACCATTTGTGAACGAGAATTGAGATTAATGAAGTTTGAGCGAATATTGGACTTAATTGTGGCGTCACGCACAATAAAAATCTGAATAAAGAACCGTTAGATATTGGTATTGGCTTTGGGCCGTATAGTTTTAGTTCGTGCAAAAGTTAGCTCGGGTTTGAACCTCGAAGGACCCAACCAACCTAGCTTTCTCTCCATCGCCATTGCTCCTTCCCCACTATAGAAAAGGCACTCTCCCTCTCTCCTCTTCATTTTGGATAACTCCCTCAAGAAGACTCATTCTCTCTTCTCTTCCTTTATCTCTTGGCGGATCATTTTCCCCCAAGCCGACGACTCCCTCTTCCTCACCTCTCAATCTCTCAATTTTGCTCAAGCTTCAAGTAAGGACAGCCCCCGACCAGCTCACTCCCTTGCCTAGCTCTCACCCGCTCGTCTCGTTCATCCCACTCTCTCGGTGGCCAGTGTGACAAGAAGGAGGGGAGGAGACCTGGAACTCATTTTGGCTCAATTCGACCCCGTTTCTCTTGGCTTGTGAACCTAATGCAAGTAGATATCTATCCTTACCGCTAGTCTGCCTATTTATCGCTTGTTTTAGCCCGGAACGTTGGATTTGGGCATGGGTATGCCAATTGACAGAGTTGCTTGCATGGGGGGAAAAATTTTGTTGCATGTCCGATCCGCTGCTTGAAATGGTATCTTGGGATCTTGGGTATGCGGAGTATATGAGTTGATCATTCTTATTGCAGTCGGTGTGTGATGAATTGAAGTTGGACCCTATGGAGGATGGTTTGGCCATAAGGTTTGAGGAAAGACCCATGAGCTTCGGTAATTGTATGTTGATTCTACTAGTTAAATCTTTACTATCTGCTCGACCAAAAAAAAATTCTTTAATATCTGGCCCTGGGTAGGCTGAATGTAAAGTTGGATCACTTTGTCATTCGCCAGTATGATGCAGATTGGAATTGGGATTAGATGGGTGTTTGGTGGTGAGATTGGAGGGGAGGCTTAATGAAGTCTTGTGGCCTCTCATGTATGCCTTTCGTAGTGACTTTCATTGGTGTCTGCTAATTCATTGGTTGTTAATTTCTGCTTGAATGAATGGTGAATTCATTGCTTGTTAATTTCTGCTTGAATGAATGGTGAATGGATAGTTTAGTCATTCGGTTAGATGTCTTACTTCCTGAGCTTTGACTCACTCTTTAGTTATTGTCCTCTTTTTCAGATACCTAGGTACAGGAGGCCTCGAATGATAGTGGTGTTGGAGCACGCTGATGGTGGTGCAGTTAGTACTCGAGAGTAGATATTAGCTTTTGAATCCTTCTAGTGTTTCGTTTGAGTAAGGGACGATGTATATAAACCTGTCTAATATATATAAGGAGTATTTGACTATAGATGTTCTTATTGCATGTGATACAAGTTAGTGAAACCCTATGAGGCCATACCCTTTAGGTCGTGCCTACCCCGCTTGAATGCACTTGTATGCTTGTATGGCCGACTTGTTAGGAATACGCTTCCGCGTGCGCCAATATATGTATATATATATATATAATATCATATTAAAGTAGAGCGGTTAATGAGATGGCATGCCTGGAGCATTACATTTGAGCTCCGGGGGCTGCTGGTACCCTCAGGTTCCAAACCCCTTAGCTGTTCGACCAGGGAAATCCCCGTCTAAAACGCAGTAATCTTTCTTGCTTTCTGAGGCAATTGATTGATCCTTAAGGAGAATGCAAGCTCAGAGATCCTTAAGTATTGTTGCCGTTACAGTTAACCAAGGGCGGTCAAGAAATATTAGCATGCGGTAGTGCTCAATCGCAATATGCTAAAAATTCTGGATATGCACGGAGAACAACTTAGTTTTTTATTTTTCCCTTTTTGTCTCGTAGAAAACAGCGGCATAGAATTTTTTGTTTTTACGTGTTGCAACTGTCGAGGCTTATTCTGATAAATTAGAAATATTTACATTTTGCAGTATGAATATTATTCCTGCGATAGGACTAGTTTATTTTTTATAGAAAAACTAATTCCACACTACATGGATAAAATTATGTATTCCTATATAACATATTTTTAGCCCTTTTTTCAAATTTCACATCAATAAATTGTAAATCCGATGGAGATAAATGTTTGAGAATCATAACTAAAATTTTTCGTAGCACCACTTGAAAGACATTCCTGAGATAAAATAATTCACCACAACCGCAAAGAAAATAGTGAAGCGCGATATATAAGCCTTATACATAAGTGCCACCACACGAAGATGCAAGATGTGGCAGAGATAAAAACATAGAGTTTTTGCTGTTGAACCTCCTCCCTCTTCTCGTGCAAGCGGTTTTATAAAGATAAAACTGGAGAGCGAGATTCTTGGGTTTCGTCCCTCCCGCCCTCCTTATCCGCGCAAAAATAGATTTTCTGCTACGAGCGCCTTCTCTCTCCATTACTGCCGGTAACATCTTCGTCTTTCCAAAAGTCGCAACTTAAACCCCTCCAAATCTTGTCATTCCCTCCGGACGCAACTTGTCCGAATAGTAAAACAAAATATCGGTGTGAATGGATTCAAAAGAGAGCATGAATTCCATTCTCTCTGTTGAGCATATGTCAGCTTCCCCATCATTGAGCTTTTTACATGGGAATGGAATCGGGTATAGCCAATAAGAGAGAGAGAGAGAGAAGGGACGTCAACCGCGTCTGTTCCTCCATGTTCAACTTTACTATTCCGAGCTATCGTCAAATCGATAAGCGCAATGAGAGTCTTGAGTTTCGAAAGGTAGAGAAACAAAAGGATACCATGATAAAGAAAAAAAATATATATTTTATTAGGGCACAAGGCCAGGATAAATAAGAGCCTAATCTAAGAAAGCACATACTAAGAAACAATCCTAGAGAATAATTCTAGATATAAGCAATCCTAGAGAATAATTCGAGAATATGCAGAATTCATGAAGTATTCTAAAATATATTCCGACATTCTATAGCCAAGTAGTAAGGAGGCCGCATAGCCTAGCAAGCAGTAAGGAGGTCATATAGCCAAGTAGTATGGAGGCCGTGGAGCCGATGATGACGCCCGTTAAGGGGTATTTGCGGAGAAGAATATTTTCCTTAGCTGGTTTCCCACTTGAGCATATGTTGCCTTTAGCGGGTTTCTCACTTGAGCCTATGTCAGCTTCCCCCTCGTCGAGCTTGCGTGTGTTTGAAGCCATTGATGATAAATCGGAGCAAAAGATGGCCACCAGAGAAGAGAGAGAGACAGAGAGACAGAGAGACAGAGAGAGTTTTTGCCGTTGTGACTCGTCTCTCCTCTGGTGCGAGCGGTTTTATAGAGAGAAAACTGGAGATCGTAATTTTTTGGTTTCGTCCTCCCCTCTATCTCCACGCAAAATCAGATTTTCTATTGCGAGCGTGTTTGACTATATCTTTTTTGCTTACTTGATCACCTCAGGAAAATTCAATTTTCAAAGTGTTTAGATCAATTCAAGGTTCAGCATATATCATATCTGTTGTTTCAATTAATAGTCCAACTGGAGAATTAGGGGTCTTATGGAAGAGATAACCATTATCCCTAAAACCTTTGTATTAATACCAGTAATGACCTCTAATTTTAGTAAAAAGATAGAAAGGTGTAATAGACAATATTGATTAGTTAGCTAAGAGATTAGGCCTTCCAGATTTTGTCGTTGATTGTCAAAGAATGTGAAGAATTTTAGAAACTTTGCTTTGGCTTCGACTAAACATTATGATTTGAATTTCGAGCAAACAATGCAAAAATGCAAATTTCTAATTTTTCTAGTCACAGATTAATGCATTAAACTTGTGTTATCTGATTTTGTTGTTTCTATTCATGCACTATCTCTACTTTCCAATTATTAGATTAAACTCAATATGTAACCAATTATGATTATCATTTTTTTTTCTGAACAAAGTCTTTGTCATTTGATCCAATAGACTGGTATTAGACTTTAGAAAGAAATCTTTTATCTCATGTTAGCCTGCTCTAATTATTTGATCATTTCAATTTATTAAAGGTGTTATCCAAATCATATAAAGTAAGTCCTGTTTAACTAATGTACAACATCAATACTTTATAATATTTCAAATTTTACTTGTAATATAATTCAACCCTCGACAAATCTAAAATGCTTGTGTGAGAATAACGTAGAAAATCTCAATCATTTAAAAGGAAATGTAGAGAGGGGAAATAAAAGCCTTTTGAGTTTTTGCCTTGATTTGATAAAGATAGCTTCGTATTCTTAAAAACAAGACAAATGATCGATAGGGCAATCCGTGAAACAGAAAATTAAAAGCTGTCCCACGGTGGAGATGACACGCCCTCGGCTAAGTTTTTTTATTTTCCCTTTTTTGTGTCCTAGAGAACGGTGGCATAGATTTTTTTTCTTTTTATTCTGATAACTTAGAAATATTCTGATAACTATGAAATTAAATACTTCGTTTGTTTTCCGAAAAATAGATAATTTAAAAAATATTTTCTAAAAAATGATTACTTGTATCGCTTAAAATAATTAATCAAGATATTATCGACAATAATTTATGTCTAAATATTTTCATTAATTGTGAAATATTTTTAGATCATTCATTTATCATAATTAAGTGATACAAGCTATCACTTTTAGGAAGGCTCTGTTTGTTTAGTAAAAAAATGGATGATTTGGAAAACACTTTGCTAAAAATAATTATTTGTATTATTTCAAAAAATTAATTAATAAATAATATTTTCCTTATGATGTTGCTCTACCGTCAGATTATGGTGTCCATTCAAAGAGATAACAAGTCTTCATGCCTTGAAGATGGGAATTCAAAAAGTGATAAGTAGAGGTATCGGTCCTTTCATGCTCTGTTCTTCTTTTTTGAAATTTACGATGGTTGTCACATTGTTATCTCGACTGCCCTATTTTTCCGTGCTATCTTTCATCTCAAATCTCATCCAAATCAAACTTTAACTTTTGGTCTCGCGTTATCCCTCCAATAAGTCACGACCAAATATGTTCATTTTCGCTTAAACTTTTCGTTCCCCCCTACGATCACATGTTCTACTTAAAGATCAAGTTCATTTATTTTAAACCAAACTTCCCCTCTCACCATCCTGTTCAAATCAGGAAAATTACTATAAGAAAAAATCTTAAACCTATTGCAATTATGTCAATTCAGTTATATACCTCTTTTGCATTTCCGCCAATTCGGTCTTTAGGCCAATTTTGGCCGGAAATCGTTGATATATCGTGGTCGGCGCTAACGTGACCTTTTTTTTTTAATAATAATATAATATCTTTTTGAATTTTTTCTTTCCTTTTTTTCTTATCTTTCTCTCACCATCCTAAAAATGAACGATTTTTGAAAGTTATGGCATTTAAGTGAACGTCGTACACAAGTTATGGTACTCATGGTAAGTTCTTTCATAAAATAAAGCTTAGAAAAAAAAAACTTTGATGAGATAATAAATCGAGTAGAGTAAGCATCTATTCCAAAAGGATTTGCCTTGCGTTATATCTTATCGACAGAAATATCTATTGTAATCGTGTCATTCGGGAAAATAAAATCGAGCGATTCTTTCTTTCTTAAGTGAATGTTTTGAAAGTTATGGCACTTAAGTGAATGTTTTGAAAGTTATGGCACTCGGGTGAACGCCGTATAAAAGTTATGGCACTTCCAGTGTACTTTTCCCTCTATTTTTCATTTGTTTGCTGCTTTATATATGTGTATGCAATAGATATAAGAAAGGATTCTGATAAACACTGGAAAAAAAATATATACTAAGGATAGTAATCTCTTACGAACAGGATCAAAAGCCCTTTGTCATGTAGGCATAAGAAGGAAATGCAGAGAAATCATTTCTTGTGTCAAAGAAAAGACTAAGAAGAAGAGACATAACCCTTCAATTTTTATTCTCCACTTACTCATCTTATGTTCAGTATCCAGTAAAATTTTAGATTTTATACTAACTTTATTCTACTAGAATTGGAAAAAGAAAAAGAAAAAGCTGATCAATTGTATGACATTTCAATATCACAAGAGTGACCTAGTGTTTAACCTTAGGCTCTACAGCTTTTCGCACATGCAATACTGCACTTTCCAATGCTTCTGTTATTATACTACATATTTGCTTCAATCGTCATCTTCTTATCCGTACCTTGAGATTCTGATTCTGAGCATTGTGAACCCAAGTTCGAGTACTGAGTGTGAGCTCTTTTAGAAGGAGCATGAGGATTGGCGTCCTTTTTCACTAGCCACATCATTTTAGGCTCTTTTAGAACGGCTTGAATTCATGAGAGGAAGGCACAATCATTATCCCTAATCTGTCCGCGAAATGAACAGCCTTTCTGTCTATGATTTGTCAAACACAATTCACGAGATAATGCAGCTAGACTTATCCAAGCGGACAACTTGAGAACATAAACCAAACGGTCAGCTCCTTTTGTCAACATAAACCAAATTGCTTGGTTACACCAGTTATCGAGTTTGCTTCCGCTCATCCGGAGAGAGAGCCTGTTTTAGACCAAAGTAAATTCCTAACGCACAAGAATTGCTGGTAAAGTAAATCCTAATACCCAAGAAATGCTTCTTTGGAGATTGCAGTGACTATCTACGCAGCAATTTGATGCATATATAATACAAATGCAACTTTACTTGACAGTCATTGACCGAAGGATTAAGTTATTGACCTCGCAAGCACAATAAAAGTTTTCGTCTCTTTTTCTCTACACTATACCAGGAGATTAAGTGTAATTCCTGAAATGAATCCTGACTAGTATGGTTCAAGTGGGAGTTTCCCAAAAAGTAAAAAGAATGACGACTGTTAATCACCCTCTGCTTAGCAACATGCTATTATCTGAATAAGGAGTGATAAAGTTCTTTCTTGGTTGTAAATGAATGGGCTAAGGGCATAATTCTGTGTCATGTTGCAGATATTCTCCACAAAGCCTTAACATGTAATGATTCTTTCACGAATGAAAGCTAACGTTTCTGATCTACGCCAGCACAATAACCCTGGCGGGCCCGTTTAGTGATGGTCTGATCAACATGTCAGTACATTTAATATGTAAAGGACATTGATAGTGTTGAAATAATATCCCAATTCCGTCCCCAACATCAGATTGTAGGCCTGGAGGCCTGGCCTAAGTGGGTTTTACTTTTTTTTTTTTGGGGGGGGCCGTGGGGGGTGGGGGTTAGGGGTGTCAATGATGCCCGACCCTACCCGACCCTACCCTATCCGATCCTACCCTATCCTATTTTTGGGGTATTTTAGGGTAGGGTAAAGAAGATGTTCGGATAACATAGGGTATTTTAATGACTTGGATAGGGTAGGGTAGGGTAGGGTTATAACCCTGGCCCTGGCCCTGGCCCATTCCCCAAATTAATGGGCCGATATCTTGTAAACCCTAGTCTCTACATCTGCGACACTCATTCTCTCTCTCTCTCTCCTCAACGTTACTTCCGGTAATTGCCCTCTCTCTCCCTCTCTCGATCTCCGAAACAAGGGCCGCCAATTACTACGCGGCTGCTCGTCCCTCCTCCTCGCCACAATCGCTGCTAGGATCGCCTTGTGGTACGTCTTCCTCGATTGGCTCGCCGCTTCTCCCCATGGTGCGTGCCCCGACTGGCCTCCCAATCGCTGCTTGTGCGCTAATCCCCCACCGCACTCGTTTGACGATGCCCTGCTGGTTTCCTGTCCGACAGCTGAAGGTCGCCTAGAGCCCCGGAGAGAATTTCGATCTCCACTTGGGGGGGGTGGTGGGGGAGGGGATGACGACGCTGCTCGCTGCTGCTGCAGCTGCTGCTCTGCTCTTGGTGCTCTGTTAAAACTGAGAACCACATCTTTTCTGGCGTTGCAATGACTTGCACTTTCTTTGGGAACCAAGCACTCTCTCTCTTTCTCTCTTGAGGTCTCTCTGTTGCTTCCTTCCTTCTCTTTTTCTTGCTTTCAGGAGCATGGGATGGGATGGGATGATGAGGCAAACAAGGACCTCACTTTCCTCTCGTATCTCTCTCTTGTTCACTACCTCAGTGTGATGTAATCATCACTCTGGATTACATACTACCGAACTCCATCATCATTGCCCCCCTCTCTCTCTTCAAAGCCAGTCGTGACGATCTTCCTCTGCTCTCTCTAGGCGGAGACTTCATCATTATCATCTTCAGTGAGCTCTCTCTCTCTCTCTCTCTCTCTCTCTCTCTCTCTCTCTCTCTCTCTCTCTCTCCGTGTGAAAATGGACTCATACGAAACTGCGAGGCTCGTCTTCTCGAGGGTTACTGACATTTGCTCTTCTAAATTGTTAACTTTTCTTAAAAAGTTCTCTCATTATTTATCAAATTTATTGCCTGACCCTGTTGTATTTCGCAATTATCTTTGGTTCCATTTGAAATAAAGGGGCAAAAAAAAAACCCATAAACCCGATCCGACCCGAACCGACCCGACCCTTTTTTTTGGGTAGTTCATTTCCGGTTCGGGTCAGGGTCGGGGCGGGTAACAAATATCTCTCTTAAGGGTCGGGTAGGGTAGGGTAGTTTGGAAACCCTACCCTACCCTACCCATTGACACCCCTAGTGGGGGTGGTGGGCATAGCCCAAAAGAATTTATCCCGCAAATTTGTTATGCACTCGAGTATTTTTCCCATGAATTTGTCACGTGTTTGGGTTGTAGTTTCATCTAAGGGGAAGATTAAGCCCGCTAGAAACCACTCAAATAGGATTCCGTGTCATTCCTCTATCTTACTCACCATGGATAGGGAAGTCTTAGAATACTTAATTGGGTGTAACACTGGGGTTAGCAAACACTTGAGAAGTTAAGCAATTACAAATCTATCATATCACTTGATCGTAATTAATTCTTTCGATCGCTCTCCATGTGGAAGGACCTATATCTGGTTGTTGAAGTTGCCCCCCCACCAAAAAGAAAAAGGAAAAAAGGGAAAAAGGAAAAGCGGAAAAAAAGCTCATGCTATCTGGTTGTTAAATTCAGCAAATAACTAACACCTTTTGAAAATTGAAAAAAGAACACGTATCAAGGAAATACCACCTTCTGAAAATTTGAAAAAAGAACATATCTCAATTATAGTTGATCATATTTTCAAAGCACAATTTATGACTTTTTAGCAGGTGCTCCATGTCAATCTTCAACATTTATATGATAGATCAATAAAAAGAAAGCTAGATAGAATGGAGTTTTGTTGGTTGGGCAAAGTCCTCACAAAGTTGCACAAAAATTTGCTTGTGTGTTAGCCATAACTTGTGCCCGCATTAGAGTATAATATAGGCCAAAACTTAATAAACACGTAAGAGGAATAGAGGAAAGAGATATGCACATATATCATAATCGAATGAGATATGTACAAAGAATCAAGAAAATATCCTAATTCTCTCGAACATAAAGAAATAACATAATTATCTCTAACAAATGGCGTATTATATCGGGCTATATCTTCCTCCAATCATGTTTCTGATTCGTGAAGTTTTTTTAATGTTTGTAACAGCCAATTAGAGATATGAATGGTGGAAACTTTCCCCAAGAGAAGAGAGAGAAAGACATGAACCAATCTTTTTAATCTGATTATTAAAATGAAAAAAAAAAAAAAACTAACCAAGTCCTTTATCTTTGTCTGTTGTATTTAATATTCAACTAGAGGTCCGCAGGTGATAAACTACGAATAACGACCCAAAAGTCAATTGGAGGACTTAGATGTTACTAACCACCATAGGGATAGCTATACTCCTGTGTTCTGAAACACAGTTTGGTGATTTGATTTTTAATTTTCTGTTAGATCAATGTTAATATTAGTGGATATTACTAATTGGATCACATTTTTCTTAATAACTAGTTCTTTTTTTTTTTTTCAGACTTAATCACTAGTTCGAACTAGATTTCTATTGACGAACTTCAAAATTGGAAATCGTCATATTCAGTTGAGGGTTATCCAATTTTCCTGAAATTCAAGCTTCTTATATCCCTAATTATCTCTGACCCCCCACAACAACAACAAAAAATCCCTAATTTTCGTTCTTAAAAATTTGACGTGCGGATGGGAGTTATCCAATTGCCCAGATTTCAAGCTTTTCAAATCCTGGTGATCAATTTTGCCGATGTATTGACTACTGCGTCTTGGAAACAGCGTCTCATTGAAACGAAACACTCCTTCTTCGTCTAACACAGCTTCTTTATCGGATCATTGAGCACCGTGCCTTCATTCATCGCTGCATCTTCATCAGCTTCAAGTTAAGGTAATGCCATAATGTCTTTTGTATAGAGCGAGTAGTCCATAGATATTGAGCAAGACATGAATTTGATTTCACATTCACTTCCTGCATGTACTGAATATTCTGTAGACGTGGCCATCGTCCGAAAGATAGTTTTCTATTTTTACCTTTTTTTTCACTTTATGAGCGTCGTAAGTATTTGCAACAACTAAAATGATTGATCTAATGTGGCATCTGCAGAATCGAGGGAAACTTACGCAGGTGCACATGGCTACCGGAGAAATACAATTACCTACGGAAGTGCAGGGAGACGAATTGGACGAACAGCACCTACTAGATAATGTATGTCATGGGGGTATTTTGTTCTTAATTATGCATATCTATACTACGATATAGCCAATATTATACTTTGATTTTTACTATCAATAAACCGATTTTTCTTAATTGAATCGCAATATGTTAGTGAATTGAATGTTGCCTTCATGATTAGGAGATTGGAAATATTTGTCTATGGAATTATGAAACTTGAGATGACCCAAATTATGCTTCATGAAGTATCTGGGTGTATGATAGATGATACATCACTTTCTTGAATGCATTGGCTTGCCCTCTCAAATTAGAGGGATCCAAGAGATCCATTATGCATGCATGCCGAGTTCACATTTAAAATTGAAGAAGTATCACTAGAAAAGCATTATTAGGACTTCTGAGATATGTTCATGCAGCTTCATTAATGGAATGGGGTAGCCTCGAGGAATATAGCTCCGGATGGGCAGTGTTGATTGTGAAACTAGACTTGTGAATATAATATAAGACGACTTGTGTGCGGACACTATGAGAAAAATTATCGACTATGAAAGAGTAGTAAATTTTTCAGACACGTTATACGCCGCCGATTGACTTACACAAGATATCAATTGACTTTGCAGATTTTGCCTAGTGATTCTATTGTCAGCCGCAATGTCCTACCACCGGCGAGCGAGGTCTCGCTCCTCCCGGCAAACCCGCGCGAGAACCGCTACGCCTTAAAATGGGGCCTTTTTTCAAATTGCATAAAAAAAAATTTACCAAATTAGGAGAAAAAAAACTTATTTACTGTTTTGGGACCTGCTCGGCGATCTTAGTGCCGAGCAAGACAGCGTGCAGAGAGAGCAGCAGACGCTCTCTCTGCATGCTCGAGCAGCTGTCTTGCTCGACACTCACGATGTCGAGCAAGACAACAGCGAGAAATTCTGCTCTCTCTGCTGGCCCCTACCCGCTTGGCGGTATAACCGCCGAGCGGGTAGGGGCCCCCACGCCGCCGGGGCCTTTAATCAGGCGCTGGTAGACGACGTGAAAGGTGCTACATCACCTTTCACGAGCACTACTGAGCCTTCGGCTCTGTTTTAAGCAAAGCCGAAGGCTCTCCGTTCAGAAAGCATCCACTGAAGCTCATTCCTCTGCATTTCGCCCCTCCAAAGAAGCTCATCTCTCCTTTGCATTTCTGCGTTTCGCCTCTTAGAAGCTCATCTCTCCTCTGCATTTCGCCTCTTCTCAGAAGCTCATCTCTCCTCTGCATTTCACCTCTCCACAGAAGCTCAACTTTCCTCCGCATTTCACCTCTCCACATAAGTTCATCCCTCCTTTGCTGAAGCCTTCTCCACGGAACCTCTGATTTTAAGTGATCTGGATATTTAGTGAACAGAGTGTGGAGTCCACTGGGAGCCCTCCCCTCGCTTTGATTAACTTCAGCGAGATTTTTTCTGTTGACACACGATTTTTAATCAATTTTCTTTTAGTTTTATTTTCCAAAATTCGGTAAAAATTCACAAAAAATCAAAAAATTAAAAAATCAACATTGGAAGCCTTGGCCAAGCCTAAGGAACCAATTTGGAACAAAAAATAATTTTTCATATTTTTCACATTTTTTTAAATATTTTCGAAAAATAGGAAAATATTAGAAAATTCATAAAAAATACTTTTCGAGGTCGCAAAAATATAGAAAAATGTCCAATATTTTTATTTTAATTCCCTTTTAATATTGACCTCAAGAAAAATTGAAAATTGAGTTCAATTTTAGGTGCTTCTTCACAATACCTAGAGTTGAATTTACACAAAAATACCAATTGAGCCTTTTTATTTGTAATTTTTGCACATTTTAGGTCTAGACATTCAATTTCACTTCCTTTGAACTTCAATTTGACCAATTGCACCCACAATTGGGCGAATTGCACGAATTAGGCCAAATCCCCAAAAATGTTTGCAATTTAATCCCTAGGATTTCAAATTTTTAAAATTACTCGCAACCTAGGGACTATCATGGTAAAATTGGACTGTCCCCCTAGGTTTTCATGCATTCTAAATCGATTGGCAAAGGTCTCATAGTCCAATTTAATCAAATTGACACTCAATTGAGGTTTTCCCCAAATTGGCAATTTTGGAAAATTTGGGGCTTTTGTGCAAATTGATAGAAATGTTTGGGCAAAAACACTTTTTTAGATAATATCCAGGCCCCTAAGTGCAATTTTGAGGTTTAATTGCAAAAATTCTCAATCAATTTTGTTTAATTTTGAAAATTTTGCAATGTACACTGTCCGAACCGGTTCGGACCGGTCGGACCGCCGGTCGGACCGGTCGAACCGGTCCAAACTGTGTCATCTTCCTCAAATCATTTGCGCGAGTTGCGTGTCCGAGCGGTGAACTTCAATGATCAAATTGGATATCAATTCGCGACTAATTGATTCAATTAACCTAGGGCTTTTGTTCCTCAGGTCAAGGAGTCCCGATTGACACCGGCGGCAGAGCCAATCGTCGCCGGAGAACGGCGGCGTTGCCGGTCAAAGGTGCGGCAGAGTAAAAGTCAACAAATCCCCAAACCGTGTCAAATTCGCGCTCGTTTGTGATCGATTGGGGGCTTAACGGACGTTGACGGAATCACAACCGATTCCATCACCGTCCGGTGACCTATTAGCACGTGACTACACGTGAGGACAAATCCGCGAAGCTTCGCCCGTGCGCGCGAGATTTCAAAAAAACTTGATATAAAAGGGAAAGAAGATTCCGGACGAGAGGGGGTTCATTTGGCTCGCCCACGAACCGAATAGAGAGAGAAAGCGAGAGAGGAAGAGAGAGGAGCTCCCGCGCGAAGCTCGAGCTCGAGTTGCGGACGAAGGTTCCGCAACTTCATTCCGGCGAATCCAGGCCAAATCGGAACGCCGGACCACCACGGGAAGTTCGCCGAAGCCATCGGGAAGCGATCGCACCGACCGGATCGGCTCAAGACCCTCAAAATCGGTGAGTCGATCTCCTAAGCTTCGTTACGTGCATCCATGGCATCGCGAGTTCACGAACATGATTAATGCAATTGGTGTGTGCGTTTTGATCTCCGAATGTCGCTGACCACTTCTCCATGTCCATTTTGTTTCGATTTTGTATAAATACTTCCAATCGAGTTCGCGAAATCCAACCTCCATTGCCGTTTCCTGTCAAAGCTTGTCTAGGTAAACCTAGACCAAACCAGGTCAATCTGACCTGCGGGTAAGGCTTCCGAACTCTATTTGAGTGTTTCCTATGATTTAATTCGTCTATATTGCTCTGTAATGCTTGATTAAGTTTTGCGATATCGTTACGTGCGAAGTTCATTACTCACGTTTTAGCCGATAGAAATGTTTGATTCTGAGATATATTGATCTAGTGGAATAGGCGAGTCGGTTCGTGGTGGTTTTGTGCAATTCCGGCGCGATCTCACCGTTGGATCTCGCCGGAACTTTCCGGCCGTCCGTTTAGGCGTCGTCGAGAGGAAGAAGACGACCGACGTGGCATGGTCAAGCGGTCAAAAGGCTGAGGTGTCACGAGCCGATAGGTCCGGCTCGGATCCGAGTCGGCTCGGCCGTTGGCGCGAGCGAGCTGGCTCAGATCCGATCCAACGGCTGAGATAAATCGAGGGATTTGATTCTCGGCCGTTGGATCCTCTTTTTGTATTTTTTGATAATTAGTTTATTAGTTAGAAAATATGAATAATAAAAACGGTGCCGCTTTAAATAGGTGGTGCGGCGTCGTTTAGAGCATGTAGGGAACGAACGGCTCGGATTCAATCCGGGTTAGATCGTGGCCGTCCATATACATATTTGATACGGTATCGTTTTGGCAGATATAGAACGAACGACTTAGATTAGATCTAGGTTAGATCTTGACTGTCCGTTTAGATAAGTGGTGCGACGTCGTTTCGTTAAGGAATGAGTGAACGGCTCGGATCGAGCCTTGTGCTTGATCGTGGCCGTTCGTCCAATGGGTAATGCGACGTCGTTTTGTCCAAGGCCTCGGAAGTGTCGCCGTTTCATTTAAGTGAGGGTCGACGGCCGAGATCGATTCCGGGGTTGATCTCGGCCGTCCACCCATTTTCTTATATTTCGGATATTAGAAAATAGTGTAGAAAATTCAAAAAATATATATATATATATATATAATAAATACATATACGGCACCGTATAGGGTTTGAGCGGGTCTGCGAGCAGTCGGACCGGGTTGACCGGTCGTTGACCGGGTTGACCCGGTCCAAAAATATTAATAAAAAATAATAAAAATAGATAAAAATTTCCAAAATTCCAAAAAATTCATAGAAAATTCACAAAAATTCCCTGATTTTCACAAAAAAATTTCTAAAAATTCCTAGATCGATTCGGGACTCATAAAGTCTGGATCGAAAATTTTGAGACTTCGAGGGTCGATCCGTGTCGACCCGAAAAATCCCCAATTTTTTAGAAAATAAATAAAAATCCAACAAAAAATCTAAAAAAAAAATAGAAAAAATAGAAAAATTCTGTAAAATCACAAAAAATGGGAAATGGCTACATTCAACTGGCCCGACCCCAATTTTGTGATTTTCGGGTCCCGAACCCCAAAAATGACCATTCTACCCTTCCGGGCCTTCCGCCCCAAATTTTTCCCGAACCACCCCGAAACCCAAACTCGATATTTACGTGGGTCGATAGGGCCATTTTGGATATGTCTATATGATTGATTGATTGGATTGTTTGCGATTATATTGATTGCGTATTTAATTTTCATGATTGTGATTGATAAGATAGAAAATTCTCATATGCATGAACACCTAGAACTGTTAGGGCCTATCTCACTCGATATCACATCTGCATGAATTCATAGGTTAGAAAATCACTCAACATCGGTAACCGAAAGGGCGTCGATGAAAATCTCGGCGTAACCAAGTCCCCGGACCCAAAAATCTCTGGTTTTCGTGGAACCGAACGGTTTCTCCCGACCGCTCGATAGGGTTTTCCGATCATACCCTCCAATAAATTGATCGGTGGCGACTTCAATTGCATGTACACATCGCACATGCCACCCGACCACACTAAGGTCGATTTCGATGAAATTTTCTCCGACATCGCGATTCGAGTAATGGGTCTTGGGAGAGACCCGCGATCCTAAAAAAATCCCACCGACAACCGGGGTTATATAAAAATTAAAAAATTTAAGGATCGGCTCGTTAACCCTACACATCCCCGGAAAACAGAATATAAAATTTTTCGGGAGGGTCGCGACATGTTCTTAATATCTCGACCAAGTTTTAATCAGACTCTCTAAGACCTCACTTCTTGTTTTCTTCTATATAGCTCACGAAGATTTTCTCATATCCCCCTCTCCTCGGGTGCCTTTATTGATATTAGGGTTTTATTTTATTGCAAATATTTTTGTCATGTTTAAATTACAATGAGACTTTTTTATTTTTGTAAAAGCTGAGAGAAAAGCAAAGCCGACCTTCTTACTAGTTTGAGGTAAACCTCGTTATAGTTATTTTTTGCGGTTTCGTAAGTATTGTTTTATTTATTGAATTATTATTTGTAGATCGAATAGTTGTAATATTTACGAATTGCTGTAAATAAAAAAAATGACCATAATCTCATAAAAACAAATTTTCGGGACTCATTTTTGCAACTACGTCCATATTTATTTTGACGATTTTCAAAATTTTAAAAAGAAAATTAGGAGTGTAAAATGATTTTTTGCGAAAATAAAAAAAAAAGTTGATCGGATGGCCCGAGAAGAGGGGGCGGGGTTTGACCCGGTCCGAAAAATATTTTTTTAATAATTTCAAAATTCGAATAATAGAAAATTAGAAAATAAAAAATGGATTAAAAATAAACAAAAATCATAAAGACTTTCAAAAAAATGAAGGAAAAATATTAAGAAATTTGAAAAAATGGGAAAATAGCCACAATGAAGTGGCCATAGATTATTTTGGCCGGTGACCTAAAAAAATGACGATTTTTCCCTTCTGGCAAATTATATCCCAAAAAAATTGTAAGAAATCATCAAAATTAGAAGATGGTCACAATCAATCGGCCATGGCCGATTGACGGTATTTTGGGCGATAACATTTGAAAAATGACGATTTTTCCCTTTTGGCAAATTGTCTCCTAAAAAATTCTTAAAAAATCTCAAAATTTAGGAAATGGCCACAATCAATCGGCCATGGACGATTGAGGGTATTTTGGCCGACGAATTTTAAAAAATGACGAATTTGCCCTTCTAGGAAATTGTCTCCCAAAAAAATCATAAAAAATCCCAAAATTTAGAAAATGGCCACAATCAAGCGGCCATGGACGATTGACGGTATTTTGGCCGACGAATTTTAAAAAATGACGAATTTGCCCTTCTGGGAAATTGTCTCCGAAATTTTTTTTTAAAAATCCCAAAAATTAGAAAATGGCCACAATCAAGCGGCCATGGACGATTGAAGGTATTTTTGCCGACGAATTTTAAAAAATGATGATTTTGCCCTTATGGCAAATTGTCTCCCAAAATTTTTTTTTTAAAATCCCAAAAATTAGAAAATGGCCACAATCAACTGGACATGGCTGATTGAAGGTATTTTGGCCGACGAATATTGAAAAATGATGATTTTTCCCTTCCGGCAAATTGTCTCCCAAAAAATTCTTAAAAAATCTCAAAAATTAGGAAATGGCCACAATCAACTGGTCATGGACGATTGAAGGTATTTTGGCCGACGAATATTGAAAAATAACGATTTTTCCCTTATGGCAAATTGTCTCCCAAAAAATTCTTAAAAAATCTCAGAAATTAGGAAATGGCCACAATCAATTGGCCATGGCCGATTCAGGGTATTTTGGCCGACGACTTTAAAAAAATGACTATTTTGCCCTTCTAGCAAATTGTCTTACAAAAAAATTGTAAAAAATCCCAAAATGTCGTCTAAGCCCTTAGGGTTATACTAGGACATTTATTTCATTTGATATATTGATAGTATGTATGTTAATTTGATAACGTATACGGGACAATATTTAGGAAATTGTAGTTTAGAAATAATTTCTAATTTATTTAAATCTCGGAATGTCGTCTACATCTTTTGCGATTGTGCGCTGGGGAGGTATAATAGTACGAACCGAATATGGAATTGATTACGAATGCGGACAATCTACCATGTTCGAGATTGCAAACATATCGACATTTGATGAGTTACGTGTGTTGATTGAGAGCGCTTTGAATATAACAGGAAACTAATATATTCAAACAGTGGTATATAGATATCCGTATGTAACACACAATTGTGCTACATATGACATTACGGAGGTGCATGATGATGCTACGATTACGATGATTCAGCAATTTGTACTTCAGGCTGGTGGTACGGGGTGCTTGCGGTTTTATGCAAGCGTAGCAGAACACCAAATGGGAGATGATTTCGCGGAGGAAGCTTCGAATGTTGGTGAAGATGATGATGGTCTGCATAATCGGCACGTACGAGCCGATGATAATGATGATAATGCTGATGATGATGATGATGATGATAATGCTGCCGATGATGATGATGATGATGATAATGCTGATAATGCTGCTGCTGATGATGATGATGATGATGATGGTGATGAAGAAGATGATTCTTGGATGGACTCCGATGACAATGACGAAGAAGATGTCGGATGTGACAATATGGAGGCTTACTATAATACGCAGTACAACAATCCCATTTTGTCGTTGGTACATCCACCGCCTTATTCGTAGATCGACTTTGACATGAAGCAAGACGACACAAGAGCCAAGCCGGGCCGTATGCTATTTGATCCATCAAAAGAATTTGATGTTGGCATGTTGTTTCCATCACGGGGCGCGGTGCGGTTGGCTGCAAAAGAGTACTCCCTTAGGAGAAATCAAAATTTTCGCAGTTATTTGACAAAGAAAGACGAATATGTGATAAGGTGTGACAATCCAAATGGACCGTGTGGTTGGAGGCTCCGCGCGATTGCTAAATCGGGTGGCATGTTTTGGAAAATAAGTAAATATAATGGGCCACATACATGCAGTTCTCCGCAAATGTCACGGGATCATCGGCACTTTGACCAAAAGTACCTCTGCAGCCAAATAGAAGCAATGGTCGCCGCCCAACCAGATATCAAAATCAAGCCACCGATGGCCGAGATTCAAGATAAGTTGCAATTCGAACCTACTTACCGTAAAATCTGGAAGGCCAAACAAATGGCGATCGCCGGACAATTTGGAGATTGGGATGAATCATACGGTAGGTTGAGGACATGGATGATTGAAATGAAGAGCCAGAATCCAGGTTCACATTTTGTGATCGATGATCATATCCATCTAGATTAGGGCTGCACGGTTTTCAATCGGATGTTTTGGACTTTCAAGCGGACGATTGAAGGCTTCGCAAGTTGTCGTCCTGTGATTTTTGTTGATGGTACATTTTTGTACGGAAAATACGAAGGAACCCTCCTTTGTGCGGCCTCCCTTGATGGAAATAATCATATTTTCTCGTTGGCATTTGCTGTAGTCCATCGAGAAAATGTTGATAATTGGACTTGGTTTATGAATTTGTTGCGGAGATATGTCACCGGGAGAGATGATATTTGTGTAATATCAGACAGATATATCGGTATTCAACGAGCAATGGAGACAACACGGTGGCATCCTCCACATGGCCACCATAGATATTGCATTCGGCACATTGCCAGTAACTACAATAAACATTTCAAAAATGCCGAAGGGAAAAAACTTGTTTAGATGGCGGGTAAATTCTCGAATTTGTAAATTTTAGGAAAATACGTATGGAAAAATTTGAGTACGAAGTACTAATTAATGTTGTAATGTACAGCTTACGCAAGCCAATGGCGGAAGTTCGACCAATTCATGAGCCAAATTAGGGAGTTCAATCCAGCCACATTTGCAAGGTGCGATCAGATTCCAAAAGAAAAATGGACAAAGGCTTATGATAAAGGGAGGAGATATGGATCGATGACGACAAATTTAGTCGAATCGGTCAATGGGATCTTGAAGGGTTTCCGTGGTCTACCAATAGCAACCATGGTCGACAAGATATTTTATCGGTTGGTGCACTATTTTGATACGTGAAGAACAATATACAAGATGCAGAAAGACAACCGGTGGAAATATACGGAATTTGCCGGTGCCATGCTCCAGCAGAACAGTCAAAAAGAAAATAGGCATGTCGTCACGTGTTTCGACTACGATAGAGGCGTTTTCAAAGTGACAACTGGACATAACGGATCCAGAGGTTCGGGGGCCACAAACACATAGTGCGCCTACACTTGAGAACGTGCACATGTGGAAAATTTGAAGGGCTGAAAATCCCATGTTCACACGTAATGGCAGCATGTCAAGCGTATGGCATTGATTACGAACCATACGTAGATGAATGGTATACTTTAGAGAAAACCCTTCAGTGCTATCGGTATATGTTTAATCCGTTGGAGCATCTTCATTTCGAGCTTGAACCCGACGAGCTGCCATTAGTGCCAAACCCGAGTCGTATTCCGAAAAAAGGAAGGCCCCGTGCATCACGGATCCGGAATGAGATGGAGTGGAGAAGCCCGAGCAGTAGCACTTCGCGAAATCATTGCACACCTTGTGGAAAATCGGGGCACAACGGGAAAACTTGTGCACACAGATCGGCCGGAGAGTAGATCATACTTGCGTGAATTATGTAAATTAGTTTTGTGACATTTTGAATTCTGACCCCATTTCGAAGTTTTTGTGGGAGGTCCCTTTTACCTCAAGCTGACCGTCTCTCCCTCAATCCTCATGTATTTCGTTCCTATGCGTTGTAAAGATGATCGTATTTCTATGTTATAAAATATGTTTGTCTTCTGAAGTCATCAAATGAATTTCTTTATATGGGAAAACATTTATCTTGCTTCCGCTTGCGCATATCGCATCACGTTAAGTCTATTGCCGTAACGATCCTGGGAAATAAACGAATGACGGATGTTGGCACGTAAAAAGGACACGGGGCGTGACAAGTATCATAAATTTTTTGTAATGTTATAATATTATTATTGGATTGATATTTATGAAGTTAATTTTTTCCGGATTTTTACATTATATATTTGAATTTTTTTGTAATGTTATAATATCACAATTGCACGATATTTATTCAGTTTATGTGTTCCATGTTATCCATACATATGGAAATTTGTTGTAATGTTATAGTATCACAATTGTGTAGATATGGCACAGAGTACTTACATTCAGCCATGCCTAGAGGATAGTTCACTTCTTATTGGGCAAGCCCGACATAGATCTCAAGCTACGTGGGACGCTAAGGTAATTGAAGAATTTTCGGTTGATCTGTCCTTTGTAACAATATCTTAAAAATTGCCACTAATTGTTCATGTTACATTTCACGGATACTTCCGACAGAAGCCCTTAGATGTCGGCGAGCGATGCTACATGTAGGCGATCTTGATCCGTGGATAGTCTCGTATCTGCAAGCTTCAGGATTTTTTGGCGTTTATTTGATGAGATTCGTGCAGCTGGATTGACATTTAATTACTGCATTGGTCGAGCGGTGGAGGCCCGAGACCTACACCTTCCATATGCCGGAAGGTGAATGCACTATCACGCTGCAGGATATTGCGGTGCTTACGGGGCTTCCTATAGATGGATGTGCGATTAATGGCCCCGGTATTGTGAATTGGGCCACTATCCGTGACGATCTACTCGGTGCTCACCCGGCCCGATTGCGGGGCACACGGACCCGTTTGAGCTGGTTGAGACAGTGCTTTGAAGATCTTCCGCCGGACGCCGATGATGTCACCATAGTGCAGCATTCACGGGCTTTCATTCTCCGTCTACTAGGAGGATCTATTTTCGCGAACAAATCGGGTGCCCAAGTTAGTTTCTTGTTTCTTCCATTCTTGACGAACCTTAACGTCCCTACGCAATATAGTTGAGGTTCAGCAGTATTTGCATGGTTGTACCGAGAGTTATGTTGTGCAACCAACCCGGAGGCGAAGCAAACGGGCGGTGCCTTACATAGGCTGCAGATTTGTGCGTGGGAGCGCTTCGGATGTGTCTCTCCATCCCCGACGATTGAGGTTCCTTTAGGACTTGCACCTTTCGGTAGTCGGTATGTGATCTATTGCATTTTCGGTTCGTGCGTCATTAATTCCTTCCAGTGCGTATAATATATGAAAATTGAATGTTTTTTGTTTACGCAGTTGAAGTCAAGGTCAAAGCACGACAAAGATCCCTACATATACGTTGGTACATCTGCGCTACCAACTTAATAGATTGGCATCCGAAGATGTAAGTAATGATAGCAACGAATGAGTTTAATATAATGTTAGTTTTTAAATTAATTCTTCATTTAATTTGATATGTTTTATTACGATAACAGATTATTTGGGAGCCCCATGGTGACGACATTCTGGAGAATGTACCGGATTACTGCTTGCGGGGACGGGATATTTGGAGGGCTCGTGTGCCACTTATCTGTTTTTGGATAGTTGAGTGGCATTATCCGGATCGAGTACTTCGCCGGTTTGGTATGCAGCAGCCGATACCTACTCCTCCCGGCAATCACAAAGCCTTGCATGATATTGACAATAGGCCACCCAAGAAGGATTGGGCGGCTAAGCACGGACGATGGATCACTATGTGGGACGGACGTACCGAATATATAGTTCATGCTGATCCTGTAACGGAGGAACTCCACTTTCATTCAGCATATATGAAGTGGTTCCGTAGACATACACGGAAAGTGGATTTCTATTACGGGAGCTGTAATTGGTTCAATGGTTGGTGCAAATACTTTCAATTTAATTTATTAATTATATTTTTAGTAACATAAGTTATTGTAATTTTATAACATTTGTTACTTGTGATATCATTACCAGGGTGATGGCGTGGAACAAATCTTACGTATATTAAATTCACGTCCATCTCGTCGGACTTGGGGAGATGTGGAGAGGATAGCTAGGGCAATGCTATACGCTCAAGATGAGGAGAGGCGGTTAACGATGATGCCACCACCCCAACCAGCAACTACGGCGGCAGCTGTTGACCCTCACGATGACGATTCGCCCGAGCATGTTCGGTCGACCCGGAGGACTCCTCGAGCTCATGTAGTTGGCGATGCCGTCCCTTACACCTTCGAGTATTATACGAATGATTTCGCTCCGGGTTTCACTTCGGGATTATACCAAACAGGTTTCCATGCGGGATTCGCCCATTTTGCCGCCCCATTTCCCGAGGGATCTACTTTTGCATTTCCTAACCCGCAGACTCCAGCTCCTTCTCCTACTTCATATGGATCCGATTTCCCGCCTTTTTATTCAGGCTTCTCTACAGAAGGATATGTACTGTCTGGGCAGAGTATATTTTCACAAGATATGCCTTCATCATCTACACATCCTCCTCGGTCGGATCCTCCTCCTCGGTCTCCTGCTCGTCCGTACAATACTAGACCCGCCGAGCACCGAAGAGAGCCATGTTGCGGAACAAGAGGTTATGTAGGCAGACGACATCATTAGTACATGTAATTACGACAGTCCGATTATTATCTATTATGAAAATAACATGTTTTTCATATATCTCGGCGCTTTCATTTTATCAATATTCTTAATTAATTACACTAATAAAATAAGCTTCAAAAGAAACAATTTATAAATAAAATAATTATTATTAAAAACTTAACAAAAATAATGATTTCCTTTTTAAAAAAATGCCGAAGCGAACAAAACGCCCTGAATCGTCCATGGCCAGTTGATTGTGGCAATTTTCTTTTTACAATTTTTTTGGGAGACAATTTGCTAGAAGGGTAAAACCGTCATTTTCTAAAAGTCGTCAGCCAAAATACCCCGAATCGTCCATGGCCAGTTGATTATGGTCATTTACTAATTTTTTAGATTTTTTTAATTTTTTTTGAAAGACAATTTGCCGTAAAGGCAAAACCGTCATTTCCTAAAAGTCGTCGGCCAAAATACCATAAATCGTCCATGGCCAGTTGATTGTAGCCATTTACTAATTTTTTAGATTTTTTACAATTTTTTTGGGAAACAATTTGCCAGAAGGGCAAAACCTTCATTTTCTAAAAGTCGTCGGCCAAAATACCCTGAATCGTCCATGGCCGATTGATTATGATCATTTACTAATTTTTTATATATTTTTTTAATCTTTTTGAAAGACAATTTGCCGGAAGGGCAAAATCGTCATTTTTAAAAGTCGTCGGCCAAAATACCATAAATCGTCCATAGCCAGTTGATTGTGGCCATTTACTAATTTTTGAGATTTTTTACAATTTTTTTGGGAGACAAATTGCCACAAGGACAAAACCGTCATTTTCTAAAAGTAATCGGCCAAAATACCCCGAATCGTCTATGGCCAGTTGATTGTGGCAATTTATTAATTTTTGGGATTTTTTACAATTTTTTTGCAGACAATTTTCTAGAATGGTAAAACCGTTATTTTCTAAAAGTCGTCGGTCAAAATACCCTGAATTGTGCATGGCATGTTGATTATGGCCATTTTTGAGATTTTTTACAATTTTTTTTTAAGACAATTTGCCGGAAGGGCAAAATCGTCATTTTTAAAAGTCGTTAGCGAAAATACCTTGAATCGTCCATGGCCGGTAGATTGTCGCCATTTACTAATTTTTGAGAGTTTTTATAATTTTTTTTATAAGATTATTTGCTAGAAGGACGAATCACCGGGCCGGGGTTGGGACAACGGCGGGGAGGGGCGGCACGGCGGTTGGCCAGCCGGGCGGCCGCCTCGCTCGGCAAGTATAATTGCCGAGCGGTATCCGCTCGGCACCAAGACTGCCGAGTGGACCCCAAAATGGTAATTAACTTTTTTCTCCCCTAATATGGTAAATATATATATATTTTTTGCTCAATTTGAAAAAAAGCCCCCTTAAAATGTGCCATCGGAGCCTCCGTCATCACCCTTTTTCTTGGATTTAGTTAGTCCCCTCTCTGTCTCTCTCTACATCAAATGTTGTGAAGCGTGAGACGACTCACCCCGTGATCGTGCATGATGTTTGGATTCCACTAAAGCATATATCTTGGAGAATAATTCTCCATACAGTGATGATAAATCTTGCAACTTATCTGTTGAAAAAAAAAAATTAGATTGCACCTTAATCATTGTACTTTCTCTGCTAGCTCTTTAGTGGTAAAACTGATGAGATCTATTGCATAAAGTTCATTTGTAACTCATAGGAAAAGGAAATAAAAAGAAAGGAATACTTAATTTCCGATAATAGCATCCATTTTTTTAAGCCAAGCAAGTCAATATAGGAAAAGTTAAACGCACATATTATACTAAGAAAATTAATTCAGAAAAAAATAGGGCATAATGTTTTTCCAATTCTTTATATATGACTACGATTTATGTTGAACATTGTGATGATATATAACATTATTTTTTTATTTATTTTGATAGACATAGGAGTGATGAGAGATGCGGCGGCGTATATAAAGAAGGACAAGAGGATAACCGATAACGAGGTTGACACGCTGGCGGGTTACCTATAATGGCTCTCAATCCTCGGGTCTTTGATCGCGGGGCGGATCTCCAACCGGATTGGCCGCCACTCCACGATCATGTGGACGGGGGGTTTCTTCTCCATCGGGACCCTCCTCATGGGCTTGGCCTACAACAATGCCTTAATCACGGTGGGACGCATTGTAAACCAGGTCAGCATCGGCTCGGCCCTCACGATCGCCCCCGTGTACATCACTGAGATCTCCCCTGACTCCTCCCGCGGCTCTCTCACCTCATTACCTGAGGTACTTACTCATTTGTTTAGCATGTTTTTCGTTTGTTTATTTCTTATCAGATTTTGGTTTTTCTTCATGTTTCAAGGGCATTCTTTTTGTCACGGGAAAAATTAAAGCTAGGGAGGTGATTTGCTTTTTTATGCGTCGTTTCGTTTGTTCAGGTGGCCATCAACTTTGGCCACCATCGGGGTCTTCACCATGCCGGAGTCCCCCCGGTGGCTGGTCATGCAAGGCCGCTCGGGTGACGCTAATGACATCCTAGAAAGGACGTACGACTCCCAGCACGAGGCCAGCCGGCGGCTGGCCGAGATTGAGGAGGCTGTCGGCAACATGCAAAGAACCGGGAGGGACGTTTGGCGGGAACTTTGGCTCCATCGGTCTCCGTTTGTTTGGCACATGATCATATGCGTCCTTGGGATCAACATAATCCAACAGGCCTTAGGTATTGACATTATCTTGCTATACAGCAATCGCATTTTCGAGAAGGCCGGCGTCACCTCTTCCAACGAAAAGCTCTTATGGACCGTCATAGTCCACATTGTGAAAGCAACGTGCTTCCTCATCGCCACGGGCTACCTTCACAAGGTCGGACGGAAGAAGTTGCTACTAGGAAGGATTGGCGCGACGACTATCATGCTCGCCGCCCTCGGAATTTGCCTCAACATCATCAGCGATGCCGACAACATCATCGGCAACGCTGACAAGAGCCACGAGAAGCATAATTGGGCGGTGGCCTATTGTACCCCTTTGTTGTTGTTATACGTGGCATCCGTCTCCAGTGGGGTTGGGCCGATCGCTTCAGTGTATAGCGTGGAGATATTCCCATTAAGGCTCCGTGCGCAGGGATATGCAGTGGGCATCGTCGTGAAAGAAGTGACGGGTTTAGCATTGTCAACAATATTCTTACAGGATTACCATGCGACCACCGCCGTCTTCTCGTTCATGGTGTGCGGGTTCTTCGTATTCGCCTTTGTGTACTTTATAATGCCGGAGACGGAGGGGCGGGCATTGGAGGATATATGGAAGCTTTTCGTTGAGTACTTCGTGCGGAGGTCTACGGCGGGGGAGAGAGAACGGCAAAGGGACATCGGAGCAGTAGAGGCAGCGGCGATGGAGCTACAAAGGAACGTCGAAGCGATGGAGGCAGGGACGAGGTCTACAGCAGGGGACATAGAGCTGCAAAGGAATACCGAAGCGGCAGAGGCAGCGGCAAGAGTAGACATTGAGGCTTCACCTTAGTGCATGTGCAACTCATAATGTTATGTTTTCCCGAACTAGCTAAGTAGTGATGAGTTGGTGCAAGTTAGTATTTGTCATGCTTTTATTTGCTGTTTATCTTCTTGTTTAGGGTCTTGATCTTTTCTGAACGCCTTGTTTATTTTAGCATGATATCCGATAATGTTGATGTCCGTTGTCATCAAGGTAGGCACCACAGTGAAGACGTTACGAAAGTAATGGCAGAAGGAATCTAGTTCAATTTGTGGCCTTCCTTCGGGTTTTTTCTGATGTATGAAGTAATCGTGCACGTGAAGTACCGCCGAACACCCATCCAGGTAAGCGTTTGATCAGTATCATAGTAAGCACTAATCTCACTGACGTGCATCAAAGTGTCAAATCAGGGGGTGGGGGGGGCGCATGGTTGTTGTAGCACTTTCATTGGTTTCTTATTCTTGCAAGCGATCTCGTTTTGAATAGGGAGGAAAGTTTACATTTGCCATTGCAGTGGGGGTTCTCTCTCCTCCTTTGTTTTGAAAGTTGAATACGCCCCTGCCGCATATTCGTTTAATACCCTCAAGTAAAGAGCAATATCCAGCATCCGATTATAGCACATAATTGCATAGCAAATCGTATCCGAAAAATTAAGAAAGTTGCATATGTTTTCTCCACATATGAAGTTTCTCTACAACAGGTCATTTAAGAATGTTTTACCATTTTACCCTCGCTCACGCCAGCTTGCTAAATCCGAACTGGTAATTACCAGTTCCTCGGCAGGCACAAATCTGGAAATTCACGTCAGGTTTAAGCACCCCTAATGAATATATCGTTATTATAATAATGGGATAATAATTTATTTTTCGGTAGATCGCCTTCACTTGGCGAAGGAAGCAACAGAGGCATCATCGTCATCATCAGCAGCAGAGAAAAAAACGCGAAAAAAAATAAAGAAGAAGGGAAAGCTTGCGACTTTCAAACCCCAAGACTCTTCTTCTTCTTCCTCCTCCTCGTCCTCCTCGCTCTCTCTCTCTCTCTCTCTCTCTCTAGATTGCTGCTTTGTTTCTCGCTCTTCGAATATCTCATCTTAGGCAAAGGTACGCTTCTTCTCGCTTCTCTCGCATCCGATTTCCCCTCCCCCCGCCTGGTTTCTCGTTCCGAGGTGTCCGGTTATTAGTGGGGTTTTTTTTTGTGTGTGACGGAATTGCCATCGAAACCCTAGCTCCTACTTGCTGCTCGGGAATCCGATCCGTCGTGCTGCGCTTGAGCTTTCGAATCGAGTTTTGGCTCAAACCCTAGCTCGTTTGTAGCTGCGGGGGAGTCAGATTTGACTTCTTCGGCGCCAACGACTGGCACATGTGTGGAAGTTGCGATTTTGAAGTTAGCTTTTGTACGTAGCTTGATTCAGTTTAATTTGGCGGTTTGGAGTGTGATGCTGACTGGGCAGAGTGTTGGCGTTCATTTGCTGTTTTTGGTTTTCAGTGTTTCATCTATTATAATGAAGAAATTCGGGGTCCCCTACATTTGAATTTGCGTCCATTCGGTTCAGAGTGTGCTTTTTCCTCCATTAAGGTTTCCTCGATCATAGTTATAAGGTGTCGATTGTTTGAGAAAATTTGAAAGATGCTCGATTATCGGGGGAACGTTGGCACACATGAAACTTGGTGTTGTTTCTTTGCTGCAAATCTAATTTCAAGAAACCATTTTCTGGCCATGAATAGATCATAAATGCAATGCAAGATCATTCTTGAATGCATTCAGACTGTCATCTATTTTTGAGGGTCGTGGCCAGTTTCCCGAGTAAGATCGAAAGAGTCCCAATGATTCCAAATAGAGAATCGGGAGAGAGTAACCAGGAAAAGAGATAGAAAAGAGAAGTCGGCACCTTGAAAAGAGGGTTCCACAGTCGCATCAAATCTCGCTGTGAGCCTTCCAATCCCACTGAACCGTGGACTTCTTCGAGCACTTGTCGCACTTCCACTTCTTCTCCCCGTGCTTCCTGCACTTAGATGGCCGAGCGCCCTCGATGGATCGTGGTGCACGCATGTCTCCTCCGGGCGTATGTACACTTTCCTTCAGACCAGCTCCTAGTTCGTCCTCTGCTTCAGCTTCCAGGGGAGATTGTGAAGCTGCAAGTTCTGGTCTCTCTGTAAGCCCTCGTTGCATATGCCGCAGACGAACCGGTTTGTAACCATGAGCGATTTCGGCAATAGTGCAATCCCTTCGGCATCCGGGTCTGCTGCGGTTTCGCAGAGAAAGTAAAGCAAGCAAAAGGTCGAATTCCCATCAGCGCATAATTCACAGAAACTTTCCAAGTCAGGATTACAATGTAATGACGGGAAATGTGCTGTATCCACCGCCCTCGTCTGATCAAAGGCAGGTCATATTTACGTCCACCTATCTAATCTGAAGAGCTGAAGAAGGAATCCTCTCCTCTCAAAAGCTCTTCGCTCAAAAGCTCTCCTCTCAGAAGCTCTTCTCTCATAAGTAAAAACTTTCAAAACTCTCCTTCTTCTCGCACTCTCAGAGCCCTCTCTCCTCTTGCACTCTCTCTCACTCAGCTTAAGAAGTTTTTCTCAGAAAATCCTTCCTCATCACGCCTCAAAACGCCCTCTCTCTCGGATGCCCTTTCATTACCATTGTTTAGTTTCTCTCGCTCTTACTATTCATCGGCTTCATTTGCTTGTTGAAAGAGATCCCCCTCACCTCATGTGCCTTTATTGATGTTATTATAGGTTGTTAGTGTTTTTATTTTATTATTAATATTTTCGTCATATTTAAATTAAATAGGGATTTTTTTATTTTGCAGAAGTTAAGACAAAAGCAAAGCCGGCCTCCATACTTGGTGCTTTATCTTAATAGTTTGAGCTCTTTATTAGGCGCGTGCTTACCCTCAATGGTTTGAGGTAAATTTCGTTATAGTTATTTTTTACAATTTCGTAAGTATTGTTTTATTTATTTGGTTATTATTTATACTCTCAATAGTTATAATGTTTACGAATTTAAGTAAATAAAAAAAATCACCCTAATCTCGTAAAAACAAATTTTTTAGGACTTATTTTTGCAAGTATGTCCATATTCATTTTGATGATTTTCAAAATTTTAAAAATAATTTTAGGAGTGTAAAATGAATTTTTGCAAAAAAAAAAAAAAAGTGATCAGATGGCCCAAGAAGCGGGGGCGGGGTTTGACCCGGTCCGAAAAATATGTTTTTAATAATTTCAAAATTCGAATATTAAAAAATTAGAAAATTGATTAAAAATATAGAAAAATCATAGAAACTTTCAAAAAATGAAGAAAAAATATTTAAAAAATATGAAAAATTAGGAAATGGCCACAATCAACTGGCCATGGACTTTAAGTATTTTGGCCGACGACTTTAAAAAGATAAAAATTTTGCCCTTCTGACAAATTGTCTCCCAAAAAAATATTGAAAATTTCCAAAAAAATCCCAAAAAAATAAGAAATGGCAACAATCAATCGGCCATAGACGATTTTGGGTATGTTGGCCGACGATTTTACCCTTTTGGCAAATTGTCACCCAAAAAAATTCTAAAAATCTGAAAAAATAGGAAATTGCCACAATTAACTGGCCATGAAGTATTTTGGGTATTTTGGCCGACAACTTTTAGAAAATCATGATTTTTCCCTTCCGGCAAATTGCCCCTCAAAAAAATTGTAAAAAACCCAACAAATAGGAAATGGCCACAATCAACTAGCCATGGAGTATTTTGGGTATTTTGATTGACGATTTTTAAAAAATGACGATTTTGCCCTTCTGGCAAATTGTTTCTCAAAAAAATTGTAAAAATCCAAAAAACTAGGAAATGGCCACAATCAACTGACCATTGAGTATTTTGGGTATTTTGTTCAACGAATTTAAAGAAATGATAATTTTACCCTTTTGGCAAATTATCTCTCAAAAAAATTGTAAAAATCCCAAAAAATAGGAAATGACCACAATCAACTGGCCATGAACAATTTTGAGTATTTTGGCCGACGATTTTAAAAAAATGACGATTTTGCTCTTCTAGCAAATTTTCTCTCAAAAAAATTGTAAAAATCCCAAAAAATAGGAAATGATCACAATCAACTGGCCATGGACGATTTTGGGTATTTTGGCTAACGACTTTTAAAAAATGACAACTTTTCCCTTCTGGAAAATTTTCTCGAAAAAAAATTGTAGAAATTTCAAAAAATAGAAAATGGCCACAATCAACTGGCTATGGACGATTTTGAGTATTTTGGCCGACGACTTTAAAAAAATGATGATTTTTCCCTTCTGGTAAATTGTCTCGCAAAAATTTTTTTTTAAAAAAAATAAGAAATTGTCACAATCAACCGATCATGGACGATTTTGGGTATTTTGATCACACATTCTATAAGCCCTTAGGGCTATACTAGGACATTTATTTCATTTAATATATTGATAGTTATAATGTTAATTTGTTAATGTATACGAGACAATATTTACAAAATTATAGGTGTGAAATAATTTTTAATTTATTTATTTAGCCGAATGTCGTCTACATCTTTTGCCATTGTGCACGGGAGAGGTACAATAGTACGAACTGAATATGGAATTGATTACGAAGGCGGACAATCTCCCATGTTCGGGATTGCAAACATATCGACATGCTTCAATTGAGAGTGCTTTGAATATAACAGGAAACCAGTACATTCAAACAATGGTGTATAGATATATGGTTGTAATACTCGATTGTGTTACATATGACATTACGGAGGTGCATGATGATACTACGGTTAGGATGATCCAGCAATTTGCACTTCAGGCTGGTGCTACAAGTTTTTTACAGTTTTATGCAACCGTAGTTGAACACCAAATGATAGATGATTCGGTTGAGGAAGGTTCGAACAACCTCTTGACAACGACTAAACCAACGGCCAGGACTCCTCTGGCGAGATCTAACGATGAGATCTCCCCGGAAAGACATGAAACCAATGCCATTCGACTCGCCTAACACTACGGATCAACATATCCAAAAATCGAGCAATTTCACCAAGCAATTCTCGAGCTATGAACTACGCACGGAGCGACAACTCAGAGTTCAATCATGCAAGTTCAAGCAAAATCAGAGCAATTCCTTTGCTCGTGATCACCATAAGCGGTTCAGAAAACTTACCTCGAGCTCCAATTGAGCTCGCGATGGCTAGGATTGCCCGGCTGGTGCTCGGCCGGATCGCGACCGGTTGGAGGCTCGACTCGAGCGATTCAAGCGAAATCGATGCAAAAAAGGAATGCGAACATGCTCGGTGATGTTCCAGAAGTAAAACCCACACATCAATTTCAATAATCAAGTCCGAGGAGCTGCGATGCCATGAATGCACAAGATCGAGATTCGAAGGTTGACTTACTAGTTTTGGAGGTCTCGAGCTGATCTGACCGGTGCGATCGCTTCTCCTCGGCTCGGGCGAGCTTCCGGTGGCGATTCGATGTCTTGATTTGGCCTGGATTGGCTGGCCGAGTAGCTCACGATCTTCGTCTAAGCTCTCATAAATGGCGGACGACAAGAGCTCCTTCCTCTCTCTAACTCACTCTCTCTCTATTCTGTTTGATTGTGCGATCACGAATGAGCCTTCTCTCTAATTCGCGAAGCTTCCTCCCCTTTTATACTAGTTTTTGAAATTAGGCGCACACGGGTGAGCCTTCGCCGAGCTTCCCGTATGTGCACTCACTGCAATTAGGTCTTCGGAGGGTGACAGAATCAACTAGGATTCTGTCCAAGTTCGTTAGGCCTCTGTTGAACCCAAACGAGTGCCAATTCCACGCGTTTTTTTGCAAATGTTGACTTTTTTGTGCACCGGGGCTTTGACTAGCTCGCCGGAGCTCCTCCGGCGACCATTGGTCATGCCGTTGGTCTCAATCGACGCTTACCACTCCGAGGAACAAAACGCCCAAGGTAATTGGTTCAATTGGGCTCGAATTGATCTTCAATTTGATCTTTGAATCTTAGCTTTCAAACCTGCAAATCGCGCGATTGAGTTGGGAAAGACGACATCGTTCTAAACCGGTTCGACCGGTCCAATCGGTGGTCCGACCGGTCCGAACCGGTTCAGACTTAGAATTTTCCAAAATAATCAAAATCCGTGGGGAATTTTTACAATTAAACCTCAAAATTGAACTTAGGGGCCTAAATATTGTCTAGAAATGTGATTTTGCCCAAAAATTCTCTTCAATTTCTGCAAAAACCCCAAATTTTTCTAAAATTGCAAATTAGGGAAAAGTTCAATTGGACGCCCAAACGATCAAATTGGATCAAACCAACCGTGCCAATCGATTCAGAATATGTGAAAATCTTAGGGGGCAGTCCAATTTTGCTATGGAAGTCCCTAGATTAAAAGTCATTTCAAAAATCGAAAATTATAGGGACTAAATTGCAAAGATTTTGGGAATTTTTGCCCAATTCATGCAATTCGTGCAATTGAGGGTGAAATTGCTCAAATTGAAGCTGCGAAGGGTTGAAATTGAATGTTTTGACTCAAGATGTGCAAAAATTGAATATAAAAAGACTCAAATTGCATCTTTTATGCAAATTCAACTCTCGGCGTTACAAAGGAACACCTAAAATTGAATCCAATTTTTTATTTTTCTTGAGGTCAATATGAAGAGGGAATTAAAATAAAAATATGGAACATTTTTCTATTTTTTTGTGACCTTTGGAAGTATTTGTTTATGAATTTTCTTGTATTTTCCTATTTTCCGAAAATATTAAAAAAATGCGAAAAATATGAAAAATTATTTTTTGTTCAAAAATGGTTCCTTATGCTTGGTCAAGGCTACCAATCTTGATTTTTCAATTTTTTGATTTGTTGTGAATTTTTGTGATTTTTCTGAAATAAAACTAAGGAAAACCTAATTTAAAATCGGGTGTCAACATGGATGAATCAACGCCTTAGTTAGGCTTAGGCATTGAATCACCGAGATTTATATCTCACCCCATCGTTGATAAACTTTTTAGGTCCGAGTTGAAGGAGCTAGTAGATCTTGTGGAACTATTAAAGCGAGCGTGACGTATACCTTATTTGGAGTAGATATTAAGTTTAACCTTACCCCGCCTCGAAGCATGAGGTTGATTAGTATATTACACTAATTGGGTTAGGACATGTCTGTAAATGAAATGATGTTTTTGAATTGAAGTGTTTCTTGTTTTTCTATTCCTGTCTTATTTATTGTCTTAGAGTATTAAGCATTTTCGCTTGCATAATAAAGTATTGTGGGTCGATAGCGAGCCTAGGACGCTAGCCTTTAACCCGAGGGATGATTTGAAAAGGGTACCACGTACATAGGGGTTGGGACGTGACATCCAATTTGGTATCAGAGCAAGGTTCGCCTGATTTATTTGGTCATGGCCTAGAGTGATAAGGAGCATTGTGATTTGGGATGGATAGTAAGATCATAAACCTTATGCATGTATTTGTAACTTGAGATTCAAGGCTATATGAGCGAGTTTTCATTACGTGTTGTTATAGGGTGTGCAGGATCTCGTAAAATACCTGTTATAATAAGCAACCATAATGAGATAGTGCCTTAAGAGATGTTAGTTCAAGGGGATCCCGAAGTAGATGGGACCCTATAAACATTGGAAACTTTGAAAGTTACAGTTGGAGATATTCGGGAATGGACAAAGTAACGTCGGTCGTATGTTAATTGTGAGGTAATACTAGTGTATGGTGGGAAGTCATGCAAGGAGAGACCTTTCTCGAAAGTACGGTCCCGATGTGGGATGCTTTTGTCAAAGCTTTTTATAGTGAGTTCGACTTGGATCGCATGCAAGGAAAGGATGATCGAGTTCTCGCATCTTCGAAAAGATTAGATGATCATAGCTCGGTACAAGGTGAAGATCGTCAAGATGTTGAAGTATATGCCAAGAATGATTGGAGACCCTATGAATAGGGCAAAAAATTTTCGAGATGAAGCGAGACCTAAGATTAAGGACGAAATGGTGTTATTGAACCTTAGGAGTTATGACGAACCGTATGGAACGATTTGATTGGTGGAAAGGAACTTGACTGGAGGGATAGTTACGTCTGGTTTCAATTGGTACCCTTTACTAGGAATAGCCATCATATTAGGAAAAAGGGTCAATGATAGTAAGAAGGTATACTATTCCATCCAATCGAAGGAATGCTATGAAAAAGCCGATAGGCAACCCTAAGAGTAAATGTCGACTTTGTAGGGGAGGAGCATAGAATAACCACTAACCCTTTTATAGGAACTTGTCTTGAATGTGGTCAATTTGACCATCAAGTGAAAACAATTTGAGTTGACTCCGCTAAGATAGAGTGATGGTGGTCATAGAATATCCCGATTTCAATTAGTCGTGACTAGTCGAGATGAGAAGAATCTTTTATTAAATTCGATTGATGAATATGGAGTTTTAATAAGGTGACCGACACTTATATGGATTGTGTAAGCCATAACTTATATTGTACTTTGATGGCTTTGATTATAGACTTTTGTTGGTTTAAACACTCCTCGTATGGATGGAGGATTAGCTAGAAGTTACGATTGCCATTTGGATTATTATCAACCAAGTTCGAGGATGTGGTTTAGTAACCAACAAATGGAATGAACGACGCGTTCGGAAAACAAAGACTTAACTTGAAATCGTTGGAGATTGGTGATTAACAATGGTGGGGTTGGAATTGCGAGGATTTCTAACCATAGACTTTGAATTTATGCGGCACCCTAAGGAGTTTGAGTTATTGATTTTGTTAAGGACCCCGATTGGTGAGGTAGGTATTGCGAAGACATCTCGAGATATTGATATGTTGTGGGATTGGCAAAGAGTCATCAACTATGGCTGTCAAAGACTTAGGATTCTTCTCCTTGTAGTCCGATCATTGGTGATGCCTTTAAGAAAGTCAATGAAATGGATATTCTTACTCGGATTGCGCATAGGGTAACCTTTGAGGAGAAAGTCAGCATTTATAACATGAAATGTTTATAAAATCTGACCGATAAGAAGCTAAGCAATGAGTATTGAGTAGTGCAGAAGATTTCAACCCCGACGTATTTTTAAGAAGAATGTTAGTTCTCAAAGTGTGTAGTTTCAAAAGTGCATGGCATTGCATCTTGAATAGTAGATAGAAAGTGAATGGATTGGGATGCGTGGCCGAGTGATGCCATAGTACTTTGTAGTACCGCCAATGAGTAGTACAGACCTCCCAATTTAAGACCATGTGAACTAGCTGGCAGACATCTTATCAAAACCCTTGGAACCCTAGGCAAGAATGTAAAACAATAGACTGTGGGGAATAAACGAAGGGAGTTGCGATGGCAAATCGTAAATAAATGATGTAATGAGACTTGCCAATTGACCCCGTAAGTTGTTAGGATTGGTGATGATCAAGTATAAGGTTAAGATTGTGGGATGTGGCAATTGGGGAAAGACTAGCTATCGTAGTACGCAACGAAAGCATGGTGAAACTATAAAGTTGAGTAAGGCGATGACCATAGAGGTCTCATTCATGTTAGGAGGAAATCTGATGAGGAATCCATTGCAGCAACCATAGTACTAGTTCCATTAGCATAATAACACATCCGAACTTAAGGAAATGTTACTAAGGAATTGACATGAAGAAGGGATTTCACTTGGTATGAGTATGACGTCTCAAGACTTAGAGCCAATCTGAACTTAGAACTTGGACTAATCGTAAGTGATGATTAAGTATCGAGGAAGGCTACCAAGATATTAGAGATAGCCTTCAATCCAGATTATGGCTCGACTTGCCAATCGATTGTGTTGTGAATTGAGGTGACGACCTTGAATCAAACATGAATCGATATGGGTTGATTTTACCCAACCGTAGGTCGACCATAGGATCGCCCAAAATTCGAGCGAGGATTGATACGTGATGCGATTTGCGAGCTAACATTGATCGACAACCAAGTTGGCCATGAGTCCAATGGAGGGCGATTTGTACTAGAACCCCATACCAACCACCCACTATTCGGGATTAGCTACCCTGGTCTACGGGATATGTTGCTGGAGAACTACCGACCGAGACAAACCAATCCCGCATCAATTTGAATTGGTCATGAGAGGTGATCTTGATTAGGGGTGAGCGGTTCCCGATCCGGTCCGGTTCCCATAAAAAATTGGGAACCGGACCAGTGGTCCCGGTTCCCACTTTTCGGAACCACGGACCGGACCGGCCACCCTTTGAACCGGGAATCGGACCGGACCGTCGGTCCGGTCCGGTTCCCGAACAATTCTAAGGATTTTCAGTCTGCGGTTCCGAAAAGTGGATACACACTTTGATAGAAGACGCGATCGAGCTCGAGGTCGAGGAAACAAGAGTCGATGTACCACAAATTCGGCGGAGTCGAGGCCTCTTCAATTGGTAGCTCTAGATCGAATCCTAAATGACCTAAACCTAAACAAAAAGTAAATGTTAGGTTTGTTTTTTTTAAAAAAAGGACCGGTCCTGTCCGGTCCGGTTCTGGGCCCTAGAACCGGGAACCGGACCGCTTAGTCACCGGTTCCAATTTTAGGAACCGGGAACAAGACCAAATCCCCCTAAAACTGGAAACCGGACCATCGGTCAAGGTCCGGTCCGGGCAATCTTTTTTGTTCACCCCTAATCTTGATAGTGTTCGATTGTACCATCGATCTAGAAACGGGTGGTTCCAACCCTAGACTGAAATAGTAAGGTGGCCCTTGACTTGTCAGTTAACCGTGAGCAAGCTTTGCTCGGTAAGATAGATAGTTCGATCTTTAGCTTGATTAGACACTAAGGATCAAGAAATCCCTAGATGTTTCATTGATTGACTAGTGACATATTCAAATCCTAAAGCGATGATAAAGAGATCAAACATTAGTTGATCCTGGCCATTTAAATAGAATGCCCAAATTGCCATTAGTGTTAGTTGAGAATGGCATCCATAGAAAAAGAAAAGAAAGTTGAGTTTGAGATACATCGGACCGTTTGAGATCCCGAGACGAATTGAGAAATCTAGCATATTATCTTATGTTGTCGTCAAGGCTTGTTTAGGTTTATAATGTGTTCCATGTCTTGGTATTAAAGAAGTATGAGCCCAACCCCATTCAAGTGTTAAGCTACAAAGAAATCATGTTGAATGAGCGAGCATCGTATGTGGAATGCTCGGTCAGAATTATGGATAAGAAAGAGAAAGTGCTTCAGAACAAGAGGATTTCGCTAAGAAGAGTAGACTGGCAACACCATAGAATTGAAAAAGTGACACAAGGAAATGAGGAAGTTATACGACTCAACCTATTTAGATGGATTGTAGATATGGAGTTGTGATAAGTACGTCTTGGAGGAGTAGACTTGGATTCGACTTGTATATTGATGATTGCATTGTGGGTTTTGTGCAAGGCCAGGATAAGGATTAACGAAAATCTAGTATTGTATATCGAGCAAAAAGAACGTTATGAGAAATGGCCATTCTTATATTTTGAAGAGTCAGAACCGTAGTTAAATTTCGGGGACAAAATTTCCTAAGTTGGGGAGAGTTGTGACGCCTTAGAAATTCAACCTCTTTTCTATAATAGAATATAGATTATGGATTATCTGTGAATTCCAGTTTGTTGTTTGAGATTGAATTTCCAAGGATTAGATAATGGACATTGAGAATTTCCCCGAATCGTCGATCGAATTAGTTTAGAGTTCAATCGATTGATCGTCTCGTCTTAGGATGGAAATTCCTAGACTTAGGCTTTATTCTAACTTCATTGGTTTAGGTTTGGACAAGAATACCCTTCCTAGATTGCCAATTGGCTCAAATTACCCTTTGGTCAATAGTTTACCAAAATGCCCTTGACATTTCGAGAAATTACAGAGTTGCCCCTAGTCCCTATCAAGGCATTAATTAAGGTGGACCCCGCGTTATCTCTAGAGCTCTCTCAAGTCAACATGGCCGGCTATCCTTATCTCCTTGTCCCCCAAACCACCTAGCCCAACCGACCTCTCCCTCTATATCTCTCTTCCTTGCGTGCTCTCTCCTTCGCAATTTTCTACGCGCACTTGAGAGAAATCGCTCATTTGAGCTCATCCAAAGGCCAAATCGAGCTCTATTTATTCCTACGCAATTGTAAGATTAAGGGCTACTCATATCTGAAGGCTTTTTGTTGAATAAACTCATCAAAATGGTCCAGGATAGCCTGAAAAGCCGACCGCCCCAATGAGCTCAAATGAGCAATTTCTTCGCGGCATGCACCAACCACCAACAGCACTCCAAGATGTCCCTCTACCATCCTTCGATACCACCCTAGCCCCATCGACCGCCGTGCCAGCTAGAGAAGTCCTGCAAAACCCTGCTGCCGCCCCTATTTTGTTGGTGTCTCTCAATCTATTTTGACAAAAATGAAGCTCGTTCTTGTGGCAAACAATCCCGACACCACCACATATCTTCCATGCCCCCTGATCAGCCCTCGAACTTGACGCTGTACACCGCGCCATGGAAACCGCCCATTCGGTTTTGGTTTGAAGAACGGAGGCCGTTGCTCGACTCCGTACGCTACTGCTGCTGCCCGGACACGTCGGGGACCCCGCTAAACCTTCTTAGACCATCATTGAACCGTTTGGTTGCCCATAGAAGTCCGTAGAGGCCCGAACCGCCTCGAACAGGTCTTGATTATGAGCTATAGTAATCATTGATTGGAATTGACGTCATTTGCTCACCAAATCGCAGCCAAGAACTCAAGAGGTCGTTGGAGACCGACGTGACCGTTCCAAGCTCATCTAACTGTGAATTGACTTCTAATCCCTAGCTAAGTTGTTAATTGCATTTGGAATTAGCAGAATTGTGTTTCCTAGGCATTTAAGTAGATTGATTAGGAATAGGTTAGGCTAAATGATCTTGTTTGAGAAGAATAGTTGGTTGTGATAATCCGTGACTGAATTGTTAGATTCATGATCACCCTTATGAGAAAGAAGTTGGTTCTCAAAATGTATATATTTGGGTTTTGTTATCATATTGCCCTATCGTGTGAATTGCTTGATAAGTCTCGTCCGAGTGATTATGTGCCTTATTCTACTAAAGATCAATTGGATGATTGTTTGAGCGTCGTTGATCCTGTATGTTCCTGTTGGACTTCGTGATTGTCATTGTGCATTCATATGACCTCGAATGTCTCAAAATGCATGTTTTAGCATAAAAATGACCAAGGCCCAAGTCTTTAAACATGATTGTGTGAGCATCCATCTAAATTGATAGCTAAGAATGAAATGGTTACTAGATGAGTTGATTGGTTATATGATGGAACGATGATGCGTGGCCTGGTGAGTTCATATCATGCCTACGGCATGAACTACACGACTTGTCGGTTGCCCGACTTCTTGTGTTGTGTCATGGGTCGTCGGATGCCGGTCGCAGCTTGTGATGGACCGATGCTCCTTAATGGAATGCCTACTTGAGGTATTGTGTTACCACTTGTAGTTGCCGCCACCGAGAGGTTTTGGGACAATGCCTGGTTTACTAGATGAACACTACAACATTGTGTTGTATGGATCGTATTAACAGATTTCGGCATTGTATTGTGTGGATCTATTCACATTAATCGCGCAAATCATCATTAATAACTGGACTTCGTGTGGTGTCCAATGTGTGACTGATGTTGAGCTGCATTATAGGTATTTGAGAACTTGATCATTGATTTGGATTGACACGATTATACATTGCACCCATGTTGCATTACATGTGATGTCCTGGCAGATAAGTTGCTTGTGGTTGACCTACTTGTATCTCATAATATGTGATTGATCAATAGGATGTTCGGATCTAATCAACGCCTTAGCTGGGCTTAGGCATTGACTTACTAAGATTTATATCTCACCCCATCGTTGATAAACTTTTCAGGTCCGAGTTGATGGAGCTAGTAGTTCTTGTGGAACTATTAAAGCGAGGGTGACGTAGACCTTATTTGGAGTAGATACGAAGTTTAACCTTACCCCAGCTCAAAGCATGAGGCTGATTAGTATATTATCCTGATTGGGTAATGACATGTCTGTAAACGAAATGATGTTTTTGAATTGAAGTGTTTCTTGCTTTTCTATCCCTATCTTATTTATTGTCTGGGAGTATTAAGCATTTTCGCTTGCATAATAAAGTATCGTGGATCGACAGTGAGCTTGGGACGCTATCTTTTATGATCCGAGGGATGATTTGAAATGGATGCCGCGTACCCGGGGGTTGGGGCATGACAATTTGTAATGTTGGGGGATGCCCCTAAGCTGCTGGACTTCATCCGCTCAATAATATTTACATTTTCAACCAAAAGAAAGAAAGATAGAAAGAAGGCCAAAGACTTCTAGAGAAGGCGGAGAGCAGAGAGGACTATATCTTTCTTTGATAGAAGATTATCCTCATTCACAAGCTCAATGAATGATGGGTAGACAAAACCCATTACATACCCAAAAACTTGGTATTGCCCAGTTAACACAAACATCCTGAATGGACCATTTGAAGACTGCATATGCCCCAAATGTCCCAACGTCGCAGCGGTAAATGAGCAGCTTAATCGATTTTCTCCCCTCTATGATCACAAAGCCAATTCTGCTACAAGCTGAAGGGACTTATGTCCATCCTCTGGCAAGGCAATTCCCCATTGATTTTAGATCCTTCCATCAGCACAAGTAGAAATTGCTTCTCTTTCCTTCAGCAGACAAGAGACTTCCAACTCTTACGGCATGCACAACAAATTTTATCACACTTTCAGTCCTTGGAGTGATGCTATTACGAATTTTCTCTTTTTAAGAAGCTTTACTCGTTTTTACTAGGTTTTGTTCTAAACCAACCGACTTCATCATCGGGTTACATGCTTTGTTTTTACTTTTCCAATATATAAAGTGCGGATTTAACTTATCATTGTGTCTCTCCTTATTCATCGTTCTTTCACTTTCTATATAATCAAATTACATAGAACACTGATGACTAATTGGACAGAAAACACTAAAAGTGAAGAACATGTAAACTTGATTGTATGTCTTGACATCCCCTCGGCCTACTTCTGTTATTTACGATTATTTTACTTTAGATAGGGTAAAAACGTACAAACAAATAACAAAAACTTGAAGAAGAAAAAAATTATTAAAAGTGGACAAAATTTTGTGTTATATGCTGGGCTACCCTTCTGACCTCCACTGACTTTTATGACCTTTCTTTCTTTTCTTTTCTTTATTTTTTTTTTTTAACTTTCTATAGAAAACACATAGTACACTACTAACAAATTGAAGAGAGAAGATCAAACCATATGATTATATGCTTGGCCGCCTGTTCGGCATATATTTGTTACTTTCTATAAAGCAAAGGTTCATAGAGCACCAATACCAAATTGAAGAGAAAACACCAAAATTTGAGAAAAAGTGAATTTAATTAAATATATCGCAGCCCGTTTATCCTTCATTAATCCTTGTTTTATTTGCCAGGTGCTCCCATTGGCCTGCTTATGTGAGAAAAATTAAATTTCATTTAGATTTCATACTCTAAATGATCGAGCATTCCGTAACCGATAGATTTATGATTACCAAATAAAATCGGAAGGCGAAGCATATGTTTTTCAAGAATGAGCCCCGAACAACAACAACAAAAAAGAAAAAATTCATATACTAGACAAGCAAAAGAAAATGATTGAGAAGTCAACAGTATCAAGTGGCCACTTCCTATGTAATATCCTTTTTTACCACTTCCACTATTGGTTATCAGTCGATTCTCATCTCTTCTAACAAAGAAAATCCAAATGTCCATGACTTTTCATCGTCGCAATCACTCGTATTTCGTAGGAACTCGATAAAAAAATTCCAGACATCTCAAATAAAGCAGATCCCTAATCACAAATGGCCGGTGGTTCATCTCTTGCCTCGGATATCAAGCACCTCAAGATGTGACAATCCTTTCATATAATAAAGAAGTTAAGTTAGAAAAAGATTGCAAGAATTGCAGAGATCTGATCCGATTGCCATGCAATTCTAGAAGTCGAAGCATTATCAGAAATCTAAAACATTGTCCGTTCCATTATATTCGAATAAGTCGTATCTTGATCGGATGAATAAAGAGAGTTGAGGTTATAGTTAAAGCTGCTAGTTGATACCAAGCATGATGATGAAAGAGCTAAACGAAATGTGCTCTTTTTGTACATATGTCTATAAAGTACTTTCCTAGGCTTCAAGATACGAAAACAAGCAAAAATGCCAATTCAAATAAAAGAATAACTTCAATTGATAGTTGTTAATTCGTCAATCATTATAGATAGGACTAACAAAAACATAGTATAAGGGATGTGGAAAAATAGATAAATTAATCATTTGTAATAGCGATTCATCCGTTATGTTCGAATGAAGGGATTTATTAGACAATTATCAAGTACACTAGTATTGTAGTAATCAAATAATAAGAAATTTGAGTTATACAAAATAATAATAAGCTATTTGAACCCAGATAGTACTTTTTTTTTTCTTTTGATCTTTTTTCAATCCTATCGAATCTATTTTCGATTTAAGAATAAAGAGTGACCCTACAACAATAACACCTCTTTCTCCCTTGACATTTTAGATACTATGTGGATGAGCCTACTACTGAATTTAATGAGTAAAAATGAAATTATATAAAGTATAAATAAAAAAGGTATTGCACGACTAGATTGTAAGACTAGTAACTCCTCTAATTTTTCATTTTATTTTCTAGGTTCTACATTTTTTCCCACGTTTACTAGAAATGAAAATTGTCTTTTCATGTCATAAAAATTCGCTCCCTCACAACTAGTCCCGGAAAGAACCTTCTTTGTGCATCACCAATTTTTGTTATTCCAATTCTATTTTGCTTTTTTTCTTTATTTTTATTTTAAATACTATCTACCCCTTTTACTTTTTACTCTACGAATAAAAGAGCCCTCTTAAAATGAAAAATTAATATGACAAAAAATATCAGAACAAAAACTTTTCTACGGTTTAAGCTTACAGTTTTGAAAGGGACTTTCCAATTTCGAATTGAATTTAATTGTGGAAAACATGGAGAGAAATAAATCTTATAGAATTTGGAGAAATTGGATATTGAATAGTACATGCGTGATTCTACATTGACAAGCAACAAGAAAATAATAAATAAATTTTATTTGTCACTTCATTTCCATACCGATTGAAATTGCTTTGCTATGTTAGAAAAGGGTAAACATACTAATTCAGTATATTCGCAAAACACCTTGGGTACAATATTAACTGTCTAGCAAGGATGGACATTCATTGAATTGCCATTTACATATGTAACGGTCTTGGGCCCCACGCGCTTCCCATTGCGCCACTCGCAAGATATTGTCCGCTTTGGACACATAGTCCTCACGGTTTTGTTCCTCCGAGCGTTGCTCATACAACGCCCGGAAAACGCGTCTTGCAAGTTAAGAGGGCCCATTGCCATATAAACAAGCCCAAGACTCCCCTCATAAGCAATGTGGGACAAGGGGATGTCACATAATCCCCCCCTTAGCGGCACAGCGCCCCCGCTGTGCCCTTAGCGGCACCAGTGAGCACCCATTGTGGTCCACACATGTCGTCGGAAGTCGGCTCTGATACCAAGCGTAACGGCCTTGGGCCCCACGCGCTTCCGCTACGCCACTCTGCAAGATATTGTCCGCTTTGGACACACAGTCCACACGATTTTGTTCCTCCAAGCGTCGCCCATACAAAGTTCGGAAAACGCGTCTTGCAAGTTAAGAGGGCCCATTGCCATATAAACAAGCCCAATACTCCCCTCCTAAGCAATATGGGACAAGGGGATGTCACATAATCCCCCCCTTAGCAGAAGAGCGTCCCCGGTGTGCCCTCGGCGGCACCGGCGAGCACCCACTGTGGTCCACATATGCTGTCGGAAGTCGGCTCTGATATAAACTATAACGGCCTTGGGCCCCATGCGCCTCTGCTGCGCCACTCTACAAGATATTGTTCACTTTGGACACACAGTCCTCACGGTTTTGTTCCTCCGAGCGTTGCCCATACAACGCCCGGAAAACGCGTCTTACAAGTCTAAGGGCACCCAAGCCTTATAAACCAACCCAAGGCTCTCCTCCTAAGCGATGTGGGACGGGGATGTCACATAATCCCCCCCTTAGCAGCACAACGTCCCCGCTTTGCCCTCAACGGCACCAGCGAGCGCCCGTTGCGGCCCCACATGCGGTCGAAGGTGGGCTCTGATACCAACTGTAACGGCCTTGGGCCCCACGCGCTTCCGCTGCGCCACTCTGCAAGATATTGTCCACTTTGGACACACGGTCCTCACGGTTTTGTTCCTCCGAGCGTTGCCTATACAACGCCCGGAAAACGCGTCTTGCAAGTTAAGAGGGCCCATTGCCATATAAACAAGCCTAATACTCCCCTCCTAAGCAATGTGGGACAAGGGGATGTCACAACATATATATCATTTTTTATGGAATCGAACCCTTCTTTAACTATACAAGAATATGTGGAGCCCCGTAGGTTTGGAAACACATGAGAATGTTTTTTTGTTCGTATCATTACCAGTATTCGAAGCCGTGTTATACATAGCATTACTATACCTTCCCCATTCATTGAGGATTGGTTATCCGTCGGGATAGATTTGGCCTATGACGTGTTTGGAAGCCCCCGTCCACGCAAATATTTTCTAGAGAATCCATAAGGAATTCTATTGATAGTGGTCATTTTGACCCTATGGGACAATTCGATGAGTCTAGTAATTTTAGAGAATCTATAGACCATAGATAGAACTTATCAAATTTTTTACAGTGCGAATGGTTAGCTGCTCACGGACTAGTTACACGTATTATTTCTTTTCGAGGGTCAATATCAGCAATTCAATCCACTCAATGATAAATCCAATGCAAATTGTAGAGCTACGGCACAATCAGACCTGAACAAACAAAATGTTGAATAGAATCATACCAGCCTCTTCTTTGAGTTATTACTCACCTTTGTACTTGCTGTTTTATTTTCACATTATTTCTTCAATTAAGAGAAGAAAAATAAGAAGTTTCCCTAACCCATTCAGAAGGATCACATCTCACAATTATCTATGGTTGTTTATGTCTTTAACATGATAACTCGATGAAAGAAATGGTGGAGGGAAGCGAGATAAATGAAAACTACTGGAACGATTTCTCTTTGGATAATAGATTCTGCAAGAGGAATTCTTGTGATCGGTTTAATAGCAATTTCATTTGTCGTTCATACTCCAAGTTAATGGTAAGATGAACTCTTGAAGACATTAAAGCTTGAGCCCTTGCCTTCTTAAGTTGAGCTCTTATATGATTTTATTATTTTAAATGAAAAAATAAAATAACTTTTTTCAATTTTGAAAAAAGCACTTCAACTTTTCTGAAAATGTTTTCGTAAACTTCATTAGTTGATTTAGAACATCTCTTATTGGACGATAGTATCTTATCAATCTTTCAAAGTTAGAAGAAAGAAAGAATCACTCGATTTTATTTTCCTAAATGACACGATTACAATAGATATTTCTGTCGATAAGATATAACGCAAGGCAAATCCTTTTGGAATAGATGCTTCCTCTACTCGATTTATTATCTCATCAAAGTTTTTTTTTTTCTAAGCTTTATTTTATGAAAGAACTTACCATGAGTACCATAATTTGTGTACGACGTTCACTTAAGTGCCATAACTTTCAAAAATCGTTCATTTGAGTGTCACGTCGGTGCAAAATCATTCACTTGAGTGCTATAACAACTTTTCTGGCGTGCCACGTCAACTTTCCGGCTTACCACGTCATCTTTCCGGCGAGCCACATCAGCTTTCCGACGAGCCACATCAGTTTTTCCGGCGTGCACGTCAACATAGCAGTCAAGTGAACAATTTTTGAAAGTTATGCCATTTAAGTAAACATTTTGAAAGTTATGGCGGTCCAGTGAGCGCCGTACAAGAGTTATGGCACTTCTAGTGTACTTTTCCCTCTATTTTTCGCCTGTTTGCTGCTTTGTATATGTGTATGCAATAGATATAAGAAAGGGTTCTGATGAACTTGGAAAAAAAAAACATACTAAGGATAGTAATCTCTTACGAACGGGATCAAAAGCCCTTTGTTATGTAGCCATAAGAAGGAAATGCAGAGAAATCATTTCTTGTGTCAAAGAAAAGACTAAGAAGAAGAGACATAATCCTTCAATTTTTATTCTCCACTTACTCATCTTATGTTCAGTATCCAGTAAAATTTTAGATTTTATGCTAACTTTATTCTATTAGAATTGGAAAAAGAAAAAGAAAAAGCTGATCAATTCTATGACATTTCAATATCACAAGAGTGACCTAGTGTTTAACCTTAGGCTCTACAGCTTTTCGCACATGCAATACTGCACTTTCCAATGCTTCTCTTATTATACTACATATTTGCTTCAATCTTCATCTTCTTATCCGTACCTTGAGATTCTGATTCTGAGCATTGTGAACCCAAGTTCGAGTACTGAGTGTGAGCTCTTTTAGAAGGAGCATGAGGATTGGCGTCCTTTTTCACTAGCCAGGGAAATAGTTCAGTCTCAGTCTCTCTCGAGCGTTTTGCATTGGCACAAAATCAATTTCTCCTCTTTGCTTCTGCGTGGCTTTTAGTTTTTCTGCTTGACCATTGCTTATGATATATCCTGCCACTGCGTGAGTCAAATCGATCCGGAACAACGGCTTGAATTCATGAGACAAAGGCACAATCATTATCCCTAATCTGTCCCGCGAAATGAACAGCCTTTCTATCTATGATTTGTCAAACACAATTCACGAGATAATGCAGCTAGACTTATCCAAGCGGACAACTCGAGAACATAAACCAAACGGTCAGCTCCTTTTTTCAACATAAACCAAATTGCTTGGTTACACCAGTTATCGAGTTTGCTTCCGCTCATCCGGAGAGAGAGCCTGTTTTAGACCAAAGTAAATTCCTAATACACAAGAAGTGCTGGTAAAGTAAATCCTAATACCAAAGAAATGCTTCTTTGGAGATTGCAGCGACTATCTACACAGCAATTTGGTGAATATATAATACAAATGCAACTTTACTCTACAGTCATTGACCTCAGGATTAAGATATTGACCTCGCAAGCACACTAAAAATTTTCGTCTCTTTTTCTCTATACTATACCAGGAGATTAAGCGTAATTCCTGAAATGAATCGTAACTAGTATGGTTCAAGTGGGAGTTTCCCAAAAAGTAAAAAGAATGACAACTGTTAATCACCCTCTGCTTAGCAACATGCTATTATCCGAATAAGGAGCGATAAAGTTCTTTTTTGGTTGTAAATGAATGGGCTAAGTGTGACGCCCTGGAAATTCGGAATCTATAATTTGCCTGAATTTAATAAAAGGAAGAATTATTATTGAATTCCAGGTGATAAAATTTTAGATCATAAGGAGTTAAGAGACGAATTTTGGACGATTCCCGAAATGTCGTTCGGTTTCAATTGGGTCTCGAAATCATAGTCATCGCGACTTAAGATTTTTAATCCTCGCGCCTAAGCCTTTTTCGGATCGAGCCTAGCCCGTGAAAATCCAAATTTTATTCTCGATTGATTGAGCCAAAAATCCGATCGGTCCCGATTCATCAAAAGACAGTTTCGCCCTTAGATATTATGCATGTGAGACAAAAAAAATTTAAACTTGATGAAACCCATGGGCCCCACCTCAGTCAAATCCCACCTACCAATGAAATCTAGTCAACTCTCTCTCTCTCTCTCTCTCTCTCTCTCTCTCTCGTTCCCCTCCCCTGTACATTGCACGACACCCACCTCCCGCACATCGAGTCCTTCTCCTCCTGCAGTTGTTTTGTGCGACCATAGCCCCAAGTCACCACCATCACCACCGACCACCAGCCTCCTGCGTCCGCTACTGCTCACCGCCATCCGGTAGTCATCAGCTGCCGTGAGCCACCGCTAGGCCTTAGAACAGACTCGAAGACGCCCCTGCCCTGTTTCGGACCCCGAGAGCTGCCGACACCGCGCCAGCCGTTAAGGCCACTCCCGACCACCACCAGCCGCCGTGCCATCGTCCTCCACCTTCACCACAGTCCCCTTGACCCCATCTTGCCGCTTGTTCCCCGCCGTAACTATTGGAGAGGCCAGCAACCCTTGTTCGGGTTACGGTGCTTTGTTTCGCGCCAAGCCGCCATTTCGTCTCTATTCCGGCCCTCTCTGCCTAGCTTCGTCGATCGCCGCCCATGGCAAGCAACGACCATCGACCCCTCACCATTCCCCAAGGCCACCGGAAGCCGATCCTCGCCTGTGGAGCATGGATTGAACCCCGGCTAGTCTCCCCTGTTTTGAACCGGTGTCCCTATTTTGTGCCGCGGTTCTATCCGCTGCTGCTCGGCCGCCTCCGACCGTCCGTTGCCGCCACCGACGCTACCCGCAACTTCCCCGAAAACTCATTGACCTTGGCCAACCTTTTCCCCAGCCTTGAACCACCCGAAACCCCCAAAACCCCCGTCCCTTGTTCTAGCCGCCCCCTGTCCCGTCATTGTTCACGGCTAGCCGCCACTATTCCGGCCAACTCTAGCTACCGGCCGCCACCCTCCGGTCCCGTGCCACTACCTTGAGGTGTCGCCAAGTCCTCCGGACACTCCTTGACCGAGTTGGAAGCCCGAAGCTCGGGTTGACCGCGAATCGCCATTAGTCGTCGCCGATCATCGTCGCCGCCCGAGTTGAGACTACTCGAGCTAGTTAAAATTGTGAGTTAGCCCCTAACTCTCGATTAGGATGCTAATTGCGTTCGGAATTAAATTAATTAGCTAATTATGGTGTTTAGGTAGATTAATTACGGTCGGGCTAGATAGAAATGTGGTTTAGGCTAAATGACCATAATTAGTTAGGATTAGTCGATTAGTTAGGTTGTATGTGGCTAATTATTAATTAGAATTGATTGAATTGAGTAATTGGGCTGATTAATCGTGAGCGAGCGACAGGTTAGAAACAAGAGTGCGATTGGCTATCAATTGGAATTAAATTTATGATTAAAAATCGACTGGCCACATTTGATTAATTGTTTCTTAAATTATTGGATGTGCATGCCAGAATTGATTGTTGATTACCGTGGAGGTCCGATTAGAGGTTAATCGCCCTAAATTGCTTGACTTGTCGGTCGATAAAATTGTGCATTGATGTGATCACGTATGAGATCAAATTGCATGATTTTGCATGAAAACGGCCTTGGGCCAAGTATTTGAACATGCGAGTGTAAGCATTCGACCTAATTCAAAGAAATGAACCGGCTGGATGTCGAAGTGCTTGAGTGGTCACATAATGGGATAATTCCGACAACCATTGTCTTCTAGTTGGTCCGTCCTGGCAATCATTATCGTTTGGTTTTTGGATGTGCGTCATCCATTATCTTCTGACTATTCGTTTGCCGGTCATAGCTTGTAAAAGACCGAAACCTCTTAAGGATTCCTGTTAGCTCTATGTCGTGTCGATAATCATTGTCTTCCGGTTGGTCGAGCGGAGTCACATGGACTATCAGAAGCCATCGCCGGAAGTAAGGGACGATGCCCGGTCCTGCCAGGAGAGCACCAACGTTGTCTTTTAGTTGGTCGAGCGGAGTCACATGGACTATCAGAAGCCATCGCAGGAAGTAAGGGACGATGCCTGGTCCCGCCAGGAGAGCACCAACGAACTAGTGTGCTGGACCTATGGGTCGTTACTAATAATAAATGGACTACGTGTGGTGTCCTGTGCATGCAAGTGTTGTGATGCTTTGCCAATGGATTGATCTGGTTTGATTGATTTGATTGTTGAGTCAGGTCTACATCGCATTACGTGTGCCCTGGAGGGTAAGCTTGCATGTGGTTGCAAGTGTCTAATTTCGAAGTCCGATTCAGGATCAATTTTAATTAATTGAAATTTCAGCGTATCTCAAACTAACGGGCGGCTTTTAGGAGTTACGCGTATCGACCCGTGATTAATATCGCATTTAAGAATTTCTCGAGCCATGGCGACTTTGGTTGTCATTCAAGTGCGAAGGTCAATCACTAGTCCCGATGGACATGATCGTTAAAAAATAATTTAGGGACGTTCGGAACCCATACGAGGTCAAACGGAATCACCCGTGATCCAAGCATAGGGTATTACCCAAATTGTTCCTTAACCATTCTAGGATCGGCCTATATTGGTCCAAAATATTCTCTCGATAATTTTCTTGGCCAAAGAGTCAATCCAAGATCAAGTTCTTAGGTCCACGTACTTGATTTTTCTAGCTAGTCATTCCCATTTGGTTAGTCTACTTAAGAGGGATCAATTCCGAGTGAGATTCGACTGAAATACATCAATGAGACATTTCATTCATTCTGAACTTCGAAAGTGAGTCGAAATACAGGATGTCACAGCAGTGATTATCTACACAGCAATTTGATGCATATATAATACAAATGCAACTTTACTCGACAATCATTGACCGAAGGATTAAGATATTGACCTCGCAAGCACACTAAAAGTTTTCGTCTCTTTTTCTCTATGGTTCAAGTGGGAGTTTCCCAAAAAGTAAAAAGAATGACAACTGTTAATCACCCTCTGCTTAGCAACATGCTATTATCTGAATAAGGAGTGATAAAGTTCTTTCTTGGTGGTAAATGAATGGGCTAAGGGCATAATTCTGTGTCATGTTGCAGATATTCTCCACAAAGCCTTAACATTTAATGATTCTTTCACGAATGAAAGCTAACGTTTCTGATCTGCACCAGCACAATAACCCTGGCCGGCCCGTTTAGTGATGGTCTGATCAACATGTCAGTACATTTAATATGTAAACGACATTGATAGTGTTGAAATAATATCCCAATTCCGTCCCCAACATCTGATTGTAGGCCTGGAGGCCTGGCCTAAGTGGGTTTTTCGTTTTTTTTTTCAGGGGGAAGGGGGGGGGTGTGGGGGCATAGCCCAAAAGAATTTATCCTGCAAATTTGTTATGTACTCGAGTATTTTTCCAGTGAATTTGTCACGTGTTTGGGTTGTAATTTCATCTATGAGGAAGATTAAGCCCGCTAGAAACCACTCAAACAGGATTCCGTGTCATTCCTCTATCTTACTCACCATGGATAGGGAAGTCATAGAATACTTAATTAGGTGTAACACTGGGGTTAGCAAACACTTCAGATGTTAAGCAATTACAAATCTATCATATCACTTGATTGTAATTAATTCTTTCGATCGCTCTCCATGTGGAAGGACCTATTTCTGGTTGTTGAAGTTGCCCACTACCAAAAACAAACAAAAAACAAAAAAGCAAAAAAAAGCTCATGCTATCTGGTTGTTAAATTCGGCAAATAACTAACACCTTTTGAAAATTGAAAAAAGAACACGTATCAAGGAAATATCACCTTCTGAAAATTTTAAAAAAGAACATGTCTCAATTATAGTTGATCATATTTTCAAAGCACAATTTATGACTTTTTAGCAGGTGCTCCATGACAATCTTCAACATTTATATGATAGATCAATAAAAAGAAAGCTAGATAGAATGGAGTTTTGTTGGTTGGGCAAAGTCCTCACAAAGTTGCACAAAAATTTGCATGTGTGTTAGCCATAAGTTGTACCCGCATTAGAGTATAATATAGGCCAAAACTTAATAAACACGTAAGAGGAAGAGAGGAAAGAGATATGCACATATATCATAATCGAATGAGATATGTACAAAGAATCAAGAAAATATCCTAATTCTCTCTAACATAAAGAAATAACATAATTATCTCTAACAAATGGTGTATTATATCGGGCTATATCTTCCTCCAATCATGTTTCTGATTCGTGAAATTTTTTTTTGATGTTTGTAACAGCCAATTAGAGATATGAATGGTGGAAACTTTCCCAAGAGAAGAGAGAGAAAGACATGAACCAATCTTTTTAATCTGATTATTAAAATGAAAACAAAAAAAATAACCAAGTCCTTTATCTTTGTCTGTTGTATTTAATATTCAACTAGAGGTCCGCAGGTGATAAACTACGAATAACGACCCAAAAGTCAATTGGAGGACTTAGATGTTACTAACCACCATAGGGATAGCTATACTCCTGTGTTCTGAAACACAGTTTGGTGATTTGATTTTTAATTTTCTGTTAGATCAATGTTAATATTAGTGGATATTACTAATTGGATCACATTTTTCTTAATAACTAGTTCTTTTTTTTTTTTCAGACTTAATCACTAGTTCGAACTAGATTTCTATTGACGAACTTCAAAATTGGAAATCGTCATATTCAGTTGAGGGTTATCCAATTTTCCTGAAATTCAAGCTTCTTATATCCCTAATTATCTCTGACCCCCCACAACAACAAAAAAAAATCCCTAATTGTCGTTCTTAAAAATTTGACGTGCGGATGGGAGTTATCCAATTGCCCAGATTTCAAGCTTTTCAAATCCTGGTGATCAATTTTGCCGATGTATTGACTACTGCGTCTTGGAAACCGCGTCTCATTGAAACGAAACACTCCTTCTTCGTCTAACACAGCTTCTTTATCGGATCATTGAGCACCGTGCCTTCATTCATCGCTGCATCTTCATCAACTTCAAGTTAAGGTAATGCCATAATGTCTTTTGAGTAGAGCGAGTAGTCCGTAGATATTGAGCAAGACATGAATTTGATTTCACATTCACTTCCTGCATGTATTGAATATTTTGTAGACGTGGCCATCGTCCGAAAGATAGTTTTCTATTTTTACCTTGAGTGTCGTAAGTATTTGCAACAACTAAAATAATTGATCTAATGTGGCATCTGCAGAATCGAAGGAAACTTACGCAAGTGCACATGGCTACCGAAGAAATACAATTACCTACGGAAGTGCAGGGAGACGAATTGGACGAACGGCACCTATTAGATAATGTATGTCGTGGGGGTATTTTGTTCTTAATTATGCATATCTATACTGCGATATAGCCAATATTATACTTTGATTTTTACTATCAATAAACCGATTTTTCTTAATTGAATCGCAATATGTTAGTGAATTGAATGTTGCCTTCATGATTAGGAGATTGAAAATATTTGTCTATGGAATTATGTAACTTGAGATGACCCAAATTATGCTTCATGAAGTATCTGGGTGTATGATAGATGATACATCACTTTCTTGAATGCATTGGCTTGCCCTCTCAAATTAGAGGGATCCAAGAGATCCATTATGCATGCATGCCGAGTTCACATTTAAAATTGAAGAAGGATCACTAGAAAAGCATTATTAGGACTTCTGAGATATGTTCATGCAGCTTCATGTATGGAATGGCGGTAGCCTTGAGGAATATAGCTCTGGATGGGCACCGTTGATTGTGTAACTAGACTTGTGAATATAATATAAGACGACCTGTGTGCGGACACTATGAGAAAAATTATCGACTATGAAAGAGTAGTAAATTTTTCAGACACGTTATACGCCGCCGATTGACTTACACAAGATATCAATTGATTTACTTTGCAGATTTTGCCTAGTGATTCTATTGTCAGCCGCAATGTCCTACCACCGGCGACTGAGGTCTCTGCTCCTCCGGCAAACCCGCGCAGGAACTGCTACTCCTTAAAATGTGCAATCGGAGCCTCCGTCATCACCCTTTTTCTTGGATTTAGTTAGTCCCCTCTCTGTCTCTCTCTACATCAAATGTTGTGAAGCGTGAGACGACTCACCCCGTGATCGTGCATGATGTTTGGATTCCACTAAAGCATATATCTTGGAGAATAATTCTCCATACAGTGATGATAAATCTTGCAACTTATCTGTTGAAAAAAAAAAAAATTAGATTGCACCTTAATCATTGTACTTTCTCTGCTAGCTCTTTAGTGGTAAAACTCATAGTTCTATTGCATAAAGTTCATTTGTAACTCATAGGAAAAGGAAATAAAAAGAAAGGAATACTTAATTTCGGATAATAGCATCCATTTTTTTAAGCCAAGCAAGTCAATATAGGAAAAGTTAAACGCACATATATAACATAGGGCATAATTTTTTTCCAATTCTTTATATATGACTACGATTTATGTTGAACATTGTGATGATATATAACATTATTTTTTTTCTTTATTTTGACAGACATAGGAGTGATGAGTGATGCGGCGGCGTATATAAAGAAGGACAAGAGGATAACCGATAACCAGGTTGACACGCTGGCGGGTTACCTATATTGGCTCTCAATCCTCGGGTCTTTCATCGCGGGGCAGATCTCCGACCGGATTGGCCGCCACTCCACGATCATGTGGACGGGGGGTTTCTTCTCCATCGGGACCCTCCTCATGGGCTTGGCCTACAACAATGCCTTAATCACGGTGGGACGCATTGTAAACCAGGTCAGCATCGGCTCGGCCCTCGCGATCGCCCCCGTGTACATCGCTGAGATCTCCCCTGACTCCTCCCGCGGCTCTCTCACCTCATTACCTGAGGTACTTACTCATTTGTTTAGCATGTTTTTCGTTTGTTTATTTCTTATCAGATTTTGGTCTTTCTTCATGTTTCACGGGCATTCTTTTTGTCACGGGAAAAATTAAAGCTAGGGAGGTGATTTGCTTTTTTATGCGTCGTTTCGTTTGTTCAGGTGGCCATCAACTTTGGCACCTTGTTCGGCTACCTATGCAACTATTTTATATCCAAGCTCAAGAGCAGGCGGCATTTCTTGGTCGGCCTAGGGGCAATCTCGCCGTTCCTGGTCACCATCGGGGTCTTCACCATGCCGGAGTCCCCCCGATGGCTGGTCATGCAAGGCCGCTCAGGCGACGCTAACGACATCCTAGAAAGGACGTGCAACTCCCAGCATGAGGCCAGCCGCCGGCTCGCCGAGATCGAGGAGGCTGTCGGCAACATGCAGAGAACCGGGAGGGGCGTTTGGCGGGAACTTTGGCTCCATCGGTCTCCGTTTGTTTGGCACATGATCATATGCGTCCTTGGGATCAACATAATCCAACAGGCCTTAGGAATTGATATTATCTTGCTATATAGCAATCGCATTTTCGAGAAGGCCGGCGTCACCTCTTCCAACGAAAAGCTCTTCTGGACCATCATAGTCCACATTGTGAAAGCAACGTTCTTCCTCATCGCCACGGGCTACCTTGACAAGGTCGGACGGAAGAAGTTGTTGCTAGGAAGCATCGGCGCCACCACTGTCATGCTCGCTGCCCTCGGAATTTGCCTCAACATCATCAGCGATGCCAACAACATCATCGGCGACGCCAACAAGAGCCACGAGGAGCATAATTGGGCGGTGGCCTATTGTATCCCTTTGTTGTTGTTATACGTGGCATCCGTCTCTAGCGGGGTTGGGCCGATTGCTTCAGTGTATAGCGCGGAGATATTCCCATTGAGGCTCCGTGCGCAGGGATATGCAGTGGGCATCATCGCGAACCAAGTGACGGGTTTAGCATTGTCAACAATATTCTTAAAGGATTACCATGCGACCACCGCCGTCTTCTCGTTCATGGTGTGTGGGTTCTTCGCATTCGCCTTTGTGTACTTTATAATGCCGGAGACAGAGGGGCGGGCACTGGAGGATATATGGAAGCTTTTTGTTGAGTACTTCGTGCGGAGGTCTACGGCGGGGGAGAGAGAACGGCAAAGGGACATCGGAGCAGTAGAGGCAGCGGCGATGGAGTTGCAAAGGAACGTCGAAGCGATGGAGGCAGGGACGAGGTCTACAGCAGGGGACATAGAGCTGCAAAGGAATACCGAAGCGGCAGAGGCAGCGGCAAGAGTAGACACTGAGGCTTCACCTTAGTGCATGTGCAACTCATAATGTTATGTTTTCCCGAACTAGCTAAGTAGTGATGAGTTGGTGCAAGTTAGTATTTGTCATGCTTTTATTTGCTGTTTATCTTCTTGTTTAGGGTCTTGATCTTTTCTGAACGCCTTGTTTATTTTAGCATGATATCCGATAATGTTGATGTCCGTTGTCATCAAGGTAGGCACCACAGTGAAGACGTTACGAAAGTAATGGCAGAAGGAATCTAGTTCAATTTGTGGCCTTCCTTCGGGTTTTTTCTGATGTATGAAGTAATCGTGCACGTGAAGTACCGCCGAACACCCATCCAGGTAAGCGTTTGATCAGTATCATAGTAAGCACTAATCTCACTGACGTGCATCAAAGTGTCAAATCAAAGGAAGGGGGCTTGGTTGTTGTAGCACTTTCATTGGTTTCTTATTCTTGCAAGCGATCTCGTTTTGAACGGGGAGGAAAGTTTACATTTGCCATTGCAGTGGGGATTCTCTCTCCTCCTTTTTTTTGAAAGTTGAATACGCCCCTGCTCGCATATTCGTTTAATACCCTCAAGTAAAGAGTAATATCCAGCATCCGATTATAGCATATAATTGCATAGCAAATCGTATCCCAAAAATTAAGAAAGTTGCATATGTTTTCTCCACATATGAAGTTTCTCTACAACTGGTCATTTAAGAATGTTTTTCAGAAAAGCACAGAAGAGTAATCTATTATAATGAAGAAATTCGGGGTCCCCTACATTTGAATTTGCGTCCATTCGGTTCAGAGTGTGCTTTGTCCTCCATTAAGGTTTCCTCGATCATAGTTATAAGGTGTCGATTGTTTGAGAAAATTTGAAAGATGCTCGATTATCGGGGGAACGTTGGCACACATGAAACTTGGTGCTGTTTTTTTGCTGCAAATCTAATTTCAAGAAACCATTTTCTTGCCATGAATAGATCATAAATGCAATGCAAGATCATTCTTGAATGCATTCAGACTGTCATCTATTTTTGAGGGTCGTGGCCAGTTTCCCGAGTAAGATCGAAAGAGTCCCAATGATTCCAAATAGAGAATCGGGAGAGAGTAACCAGGAAAAGAGATAGAAAAGAGAAGTCGGCGCCTTGAAAAGAGGGTTCCACAGTCGCATCAAATCTCGCTGTGAGCCTTCCAATCCGACTGAACCGCGGACTTCTTCGAGCACTTGTCGCACTTCCACTTCTTCTCCCCGTGCGTCCTGCACTTAGATGGCCGAGCGCCCTCGACGGATCGTGGTGCACGCATGTCTCCTCCGGGCGTATGTGCACTTTCCTTCAGACCAGCTCCTAGTTCGTCCTCTGCTTCAGCTTCCAGGGGAGATTGTGAAGCTGCAAGTTCTGGTCTCTCTGTAAGCCCTTGTTGCATATGCCGCAGACGAACCGGTTTGTAGCCATGAGTGATTTCAGCAATAGTGCAATCCCTTCTGCATCCGCGTCTGCTGCGGTTTCGCAGAGAAAGTAAAGCAAACAAAAGGTCGAATTCCACCCACCACGGGCATGGCGCGTTTGGTGAGCTTTGAGCTCTTTGACCTTTAAGGCGTAAGCTGGTCGAAGGTTCAAAACCCTCCTAACGCGTTTCTCGGACTTAAGTGGGGGGCCCTTGCTGGTGGGCTGCGGGGCTAGCCTCGCTCCAGGTATAGTCGCCGTCGGAAAGGGTCTTCGCCGCCTTTCGGGTGGTGGTGAGTTGACCCGATTACGACTGGCGGATCCTGGATTATCAAAAAAAAAAAAAAAAAAAACAAAAGGTCGAATTCCCATCAGCGCATAATTCACACAAACCTTCCAAGTCAGGATTACAATGTAATGACGGGAAATGTGCTGTATCCACCGCCCTCGTCTGATCAAAGGCAGGTCATATTCACGTCCACCTATCTAATCTGAAGAGCTGAAGAAGGAATCCTGTCACTCACTTTCTTTCTTCTGTTTCAGAAAGTTGGAAAGGTCCTGCTTGTTTGTCGGCACAACCGTGCATTGTGCACACCAAGTTCATCAATTTGCGATATGCGGGTTAACGGCAGAAGGAAAACTCCCCTAATATAACTTAAGAACACAAACTCCTGACTCCACACATCACCTTTGTAACCATCATAGACGCTATGAAAGAGACTGTTTCTACTCCGCCTTCGTAATCGAGTTTACTTGTTCCAAAATCACCCATTTTCACCCTCCTCTGCTCGCTGGAGGGTCTCATGTCGCTCTGAACTAACTTTCTTTCGTGCAAGTGGTTGAGACCTTTGAGAACAAGTTGGGTTTCGAAGGCGAGCTCATTCTCATCCGAGATAAGAACGCCCTCTCCGTCCATGAACTCCCTTCAAGATTCAGACTTTGCTGCCATGCCCGGCGAAAAAGTCGTGCAACATAGCAATGGGGCTGTTCAAGCCCAGATCACATGTGGTTTTGGCTTCTTGTTGAATGTGGTGTTTAAGTCGTAAATTGAGGGCCTTTTTTTTCAAATTACGATTAAAAAACAAATACCAAAATGGGTTAAAAATACATGTTTACCTATTTGAGATCTGCTTGGCGGTCATAGTGCCGACTAGGTCCCGCTCGATGCCCGGGACGCCGAGCCCACCCTCTCAGCACTCAAAGTGCTGAGTGAAAAAGGGGAATAGACTGCCTAGAGGGAGGGAGTAGACTGCACGCGGGCGAGGGGGCCCCCACCCACTCGACAGTCATACTGCCAAGCGGATGGGGGCCCCTACCAAATTGAAGGCGTTGCAGCGCCTTTAATCAGGCGTTGGTACTGCCGCGTGCAAAGGTGCTGCAGCACCTTCACGAGCGTTACAGAGCCGGAGGCTCTCCACTCAAAAGCTCTCCTCTCCTCTCAAAAGCTCTCCGCTCGGAAGCTCTCCTCTCAAAAGTAAAAACTTTCAAAACTCTCCTTCTTCTCGCACTCTCAGAGCCCTCTCTTCTCTTGCACTCTCTCTCACTCATCTTAAGAAGTTTTTCTCAGAAAATCCTTCCTCCTCACGCCTCAAAACGCCCTCTCTCGGATGCCCTTTCATTACCATCGTTCGGTTTCTCTCGCTCTTACTATTCATCGGCTTCATTTGCTCATTGAAAGAGATCCCCCTCACCTCATGTGCCTTTATTGATGTTATTATAGGTTGTTAGTGTTTTTATTTTATTATTAATATTTTCATCATATTTAAATTAAATAGGGACTTTTTTATTTTGCAGAAGTTAAGATAAAAGCAAAGCCGGCCTCCATATTCGGTGCTTTATCTTAATAGTTTGAGCTCTTTATTCGGCACGTGCTTACGCTCAATGGTTTGAGGTAAATTTCGTTATAGTTATTTTTTACAATTTCGTAAGTATTTTTTTATTTATTTGGTTATTATTTATACTCTCAATAGTTATAATGTTTACGAATTTAGGTAAATAAAAAAATCACCCTAATCTCGCAAAAACAAATTTTTTAGGACTCATTTTTGCAAGTATGTCCATATTCATTTTGATGATTTTAAAAATTTTAAAAATAATTTTAGGAGTGTAAAATGAATTTTTGCGAAAAAAAAAAGTGATCAGATGGCCCAAGAAGCGGGGGTGGGGCTTGACCCGGTCCGAAAAATATGTTTTTAATAATTTCAAAATTCGAATATTAGAAAATTAGAAAATTGATTAAAAATATAGAAAAATCATAGAAACTTTCAAAAAATGAAGAAAAAATATTTAAAAAATATGAAAAATTAGGAAATGGCCACAATCAACTAGCCATGGATTTTGAGTATTTTGGCCGACGACTTTAAAAAGATAAAAATTTTGCCCTTCTGGCAAATTATCTCCCAAAAAAATATTAAAAATTTCCAAAAAAATCCCAAAAAAATAAGAAATGACAACAATCAAGTGGCCATGGACAATTTTGGATATGTTGGCCGATGGTTTTGCCCTTTTGGCAATTTGTCACCCAAAAAAATTCTAAAAATCTGAAAAAATAGGAAATTGCCACAATCAACTGGCCATGGAATATTTTGGGTATTTTGTCCGACAACTTTTAAAAAAGGACGATTTTGCCCTTCCGGTAAATTGTCCCTAAAAAAAAATGTAAAAAACCCAAAAAATAGGAAATGGCCACAATCAACTAGCCATGGAGTATTTTGGGTATTTTGACCGACTATTTTTAAAAAATGACAATTTTGCCCTTCCGGTAAATTGTCTCTCAAAAAAATTTAAAAATCCCAAAAACTAGAAAATGGTCACAATCAATCGGCCATGAACAATTTTGGGTATTTTGGTCGACGATTTTAAAAAAATGACGATTTTGCTCTTCTAGCAAATTTTCTCTCAAAAAAATTGTAAAAATCCCAAAAAATAGGAAATGACCACAATCAACTGCCCATGGACGATTTTGGGTATTTTGGCCGACGACTTTTAAAAAATGATGATTTTTCCCTTCTGGAAAATTGTCTCTCAAAAAAATTGTAGAAATTTCAAAATATAGAAAATGGCCATAATCAATTGGCTATGGACGATTTTGGGTATTTTGGCCGACGAATTTAAAAAAAAATGATGATTTTGTCATTCTGGCAAATTGTCTCCCAAAAAAATTTTAAAATTAAAAAAAAAAAAAGGAAATTGTCACAATCGATCGATCATAGACGATTATGGGTATTTTGATCACACATTCTCTAAGCCCTTAGGGCTATACTAGGAGATTTATTTCATTTAATATATTGATAGTTATAATGTTAATTTGTTAATGTATATGAGACAATATTTACCAAATTATAGGTGTGAAATAATTTTTAATTAATTTATTTAGCCGAATATCGTCTACATCTTTTGCCATTGTGCACAGGGGAGGTACAATAGTACGAACTGAATATGGAATTGATTACGAAGGCGGACAATCTCCCACGTTCGGGATTGCAAACATATCGACGTTTGATGAGTTGCATGCTTCAATTGAGAGTGCTTTGAATATAACAGGAAATCAGTACATTCAAACAATGGTATATAGATATCCAGTTGTAATACGCGATTGTGTTACATATGACATTACGGAGGTGCATGATGATGCTACGGTTAGGATGATCCAGCAATTTGCACTTCAGGCTGGTGCTACGGGGTTTTTACAATTTTGTGCAATTGTAGCCGAACACCAAATGATAGATGATTCAGCTGAGAAAGGTTCGAAAGTTGGTGAAGATGACGATGGTCTGCATAATTAGTACGTGCGGTCCCATGATAATGATGAAAATGATGATGACGATGATGGTGATCAAGAAGATGATCCTTGGATGGATACTAATGATAGTGATGAAGAAGATGTCAAATATGACAATATAGAGGCTTACTACAATACCCAATGCAGTAATCCCATTTTACCGTTGGTACATCCACCGCTTTATTTAGAGATCAAGTTTGACATGATGCAAGACGATACAAAAGCCAAGCCGAGCCATATGTGTCATGCTCCGAACCCAGTAGGTACGCGAAAATCCCACTAGGCCGTTTGACTTTCTTTAGTCTCCCGGGATCCATCGGCCATCAAAATTTGAGCTTAATGTAAAAGAAATGCACATACGGAAGCGAATGCAAAACTCCTTCCATTATAAATAGAGATGACTTAGAATGAAGGATGGTACCACTCTTAGTATTCACCAAGCTGGCTGCATAGTCAAGCGAGACAATACAAAATTATCGGTTTCTTAAGGCTACAAAAGGTTACATCCGAATAGAGCTTAAAATCTAAGTCCTCCCAAAGATGGCTTCCAATGTCACTCTATGGCAATCACATGATCTATCGCTTGAGACCTGAAAATGTTAATTCCACGATGAGGTGAGAATAAATCTCAGTAAGCAAATCCCTAATCCTAGGTTAGGGAGCTAGTGCCTCTGGACACATCCTAGGTGAGCAGTTCTCAACCGATTCTCGCTTAGCCAATGGATCACACAAATAAGTTCTAGAAATAAACTTCATTCTTTCATCCAACTCACTACACCTTTAATAAGGCCATGTTATTCAAAAGCTCGCGTTTAACGCATCGAGCTACAATACGTATGGACGGACCCGCGTAATAATGCCTCGGACCATTATACTAGTCCGGACCCGCGTAATAATGCCTCGGACCATTATAATAGTTCGGACCCGTGTAATAACGCCTCAGGTCAATATAATTACTCTCAATGCCCGTGCAATAATGCCTCGAGCCATATAGTATTCCATACCCGCGTAATAACGTCTCAAGTCGGTCTAACCTGCGTCTAACGCCTCAAGTTAGCATCCCGCGTTTAACGCCTCGGGATAAATACAAAACCCCGCTTAATAACGCCTTAGGGTATAACATAGTCTCTTATACACAATGACCCCGCGTAATAATGTCTTAGGGTATAACTTCCACAATAGTATAATATGGTCTTATATACACAATATCCCCGCGTATTAACGCCTCGGGGTGCAACTTCCTCAATCACATTTGATTCTTCTAAGAAAAGACCATATAATAATAATATTCCCTCAAACACTCGAGCGATACTACACGATCATAATAAATCTTTCGATCGATCGGTCTAAACCATACGATTCTGCTAAACTTCCCGAATAGCATATCGGGACCACACGATTTTACTATTCTTTCCCGATTCAACGATCGAGAGCACATGATTGCACTATTCTCGCCGATCACTCGATCGGGACCACCCGATCTTTCTAATTATTCCCATCCACTCAATCGAGACCACTCGATCTAATTATACTAAAGCAATCTTCAATCGGTACCACGTGATTTACTCACATTGAATAATTAATTAATCGGGACCACCCAATTAAATCACAATAAGGTTATAGGCCAATCTGAACCACACAATTAATTTATACTAATGCCACAATTAATTTACCCCACACGATCAGTTTATGCTAACGTGACAATTAATAAATGTCGTACGATTAAAAAATTATGCTAACATGTAATTAATACGTGCCACAATTAATTCATGCTAACGTAGCAATTTATCGGGACCATACGATCACATCATCATAAACCAATTACCAATCTCGGCCACACAAATTTCAATCATGAGGAACTCATCAATCAAGACCACATAATCTCTCTCTCTCTTCTAATTTTCGGCCAAGGCAAATTCAAGAGCCAAAACTAAAAAGTTTTCATCCAAAACTACTCAAATCCTTATCCTTTAGCATCCTAACTACCTAATCAAGGTTTAGAAGCTTGCTTACCTTGATTTCTAGCTAAATCCTTCGGTGAAAAAGCTGGAAAAACCGATGCAAGGAGGCTCTCTCTCAAACCGGGTTAGATTCGACCTCGTCCGGACCTTTGTCCCTTCAAACAGACCTACGGGAAAAACTTCCCGGTCAAATTGACCTTATAATATGTCCCTGGAAAGCTAGCACGATAAGCTTTCAAATGGCGGTGGTTTTATCTCAAGGCGATGTCAAATGAAGAAGTTATGGCTGGAATAGTGGGGCTGTCGGAACAAGGCAGCGGGCTAGGCGAAAATGAGAGAAGTGTAGTGAGAGAAAGTGGTATCCAAAATGAAGAAGATGAAGATGAAGATGATAGGATAGAGTAAGATATTTTGGCAAGATATTATGGGAATTATTGGTCTCGAATTTGATGAGACAAAGTCTTGTGGGCCCCACTAATAATTCACTCAATTTGCTCTTGAAATTACAAGAAGGGCAATTTGATAATTTTCTCACTTTGACTAGTCAAAATGTTTTGCCACTAGGGGGTATTTAACCAAAATGCCCCTTGACCAAATGGTTAGATGGGTATTTTCCAAGAGTAAATGGGTAATTTCCCATTTCCGATACTGATTTCATTTTTTCGAACTTTTTAGGGCGAACTGCGAAGAAATTATACTCCGGATGAGGCAATATCCAAAATTTAATTATTGGAACCCCTAAAGGTCCGACGTCTAATTTTGAAGTCCGATTCGCGATCAATCTCAATCAATTGAAATTTCAGCATATCTCAAACTAACGGACGGTTTTTAGGAGTTACGCGTATCGACCCGTGATTAATATCACGTTTAAGAATTACTCGAGCCATGACGATTTTGGTTGTCATGTAATTACGAGGATCAATCATTAGTTCCGATGGACACGATCATTAGAAAATGATTCAGGGACGTTCGAAACCCATACATGGTCAAACGGAGTCGGCCGTGATCCAATCGTAGGGTATTACCCAAATCGTTCCTTAACCGTTCTAGGATCAGCCTCTAATGGTCCAAAGTATTCCCTCGATAATTCTTATGGCCAATAGTCAATCCGGGATCAAGTTCTTAGGTTTACGTACTTGATTTTCCTAGCTAGCCATTCCTTATTGGTTAATCTTCTCAAGAATGATCAAATCCGAATGAAATTTAGTTGAGATACATCTATGAGAATTTTCGCAATGATTTGACAAAGAAAATAGAATATCTGATAAAATGTGGCAATCCGAATGGACCATGTGGTTGGAGGCTCCGTGCGATTGCTAAATCGGGTGGCATATTTTAGGGAATAAGTAAGTACAATTGGCCACATACATGCGGTAATTCGCAAATGTCACGGGATCATCAGTACCTTGATCAAAAGTACCTACGTAGCAGGATAGAAGCAATAGTTGCCACCCAACTAGATATCAAAATCAAGCAACTAATGGCGGAGATTCAAAACAAGCTGCACTTCGAACCTACTTACCGCAAAACCTGGAAGGCCAAACAAATGGCGATTGCCGGACAATTTGGAGGTTGGGATGAGTCTTATGGTAGGTCTTGGATGATCAAAATAGAGAGTCGGAATCCGGGTTCGTATTTCGTGATCGATGATCACATCAACCTAGATCAGGGCTGCACAATTTTCAACCGGATGTTTTAGACTTTCAAGCAGACAATTGAAGGCTTCACAAGTTGTAGTCCTGTGATATTTATTGATGGCACTTTTTTGTAAGAAAACACTAAGGAATGCTCCTTTGTGCGGCCTCACTTGATGGCAATAATCATAGTTTCCTGTTGGCATTTATTGTAGTCAATCGGGAAAATGTTGATAATTGGACTTGGTTTATGAATCTGTTGTGGAGATATGTCATTAGGAGAGATGATATTTGTGTAATATCGGACGGACATATTGGATTTAACGAGCAATGGAGACGATGCGGTAGCGTTCTCCACATAGCCACCATAGATATTGTATTCGGCACGTTGTTACCAACTACAATAAACAATTCAAAAATGCCAAAGAAAAAAAATTGTTGAGATGGCAGGTAAATTTTCGAATTTATAAATTTCAGGAAAATATATGTTCGGAAATTAGAGTGCGAAGTACTAATTATTGTTGTAATGTATAGCTTACGCAAACCAACGGCGGAAGTTCGATTAAATCATGAGCCAAATTAGGGGGTTCGATCCAGCCACAACTGCATGATGCGATCTGATTCCAAGAGATGAAGGAAGGATATTTGGATCGATAACAACAAATTTAGTTAAATCGTGTCGACACACGATATTTGACCAATTTTCCTTTAGTTTTATTTTCTAAAAATTCTCAAAAATTCACAAAAAATCAAAAAATTGAAAAATAAAGTTTGGGAGCCTTGGCCAAGCATAAGGAACCAATTTTGAACAAAAAATAATTTTTCATATTTTTCATATTTTTTAATATTTTCGGAAAATAGGAAAATAGTTGAAAATTCATAAAAAATACTTCTCGAGGTCACCAAAATATAGAAAAATGTCCAATATTTTTCTTTTTATTCCCTTTTCATATTGACCTCAAGAAAAATTGAAAATTGAATCCAATTTTAGGTGTTTCTTCACAATGCCTAGAGTTGAATTTGCACAAAAAATACCAATCGAGTCTTTTTATTTGTAATTTTTGCACATTTTGTGTCTAGACATTCAATTGCAGTCCTTTCTAGCTTCAATTTGATCAATTTCACCCTCAATTGCCCAAATTGCACGAATTGGACAAGAATTCCCAAAATTTTTGCAATTTAGTCCCTAGGATTTCAAATTTTTGAAATTACTTTCAACCTAGGGACTATCATGGTAAAATTGGATTGACCCCCTAGGTTTTCATACGTTCTGAATCGATTGGCATAGGTGGTTTGATCCAATTTGATCAAATTGACACTCAATTGAAGTTTTTCCCAATTTGCAATTATAGAAAAATTTGGGGTTTTTGCATAAATTGATGAGAAATTTTGGGCAAAACCACATTTTTAGATAATATTCAGGCCCCTAAGTCCAATTTTGAAATTTAATTGCAAAACTTCCTAGTAATTTGGATTAATTTCGAAAATTACACGTCCGAACAGGTTCGGACCGGTTTAACCATTGGTCGGACCGGTCGAACCGGTCCGGACTGATGTCATCATCTTCAACAGATTGGGGCGAAGTGCAGGTTTGGACAGCAAGATTCAACGACCAAATTGGAGCTCAATTCGTGCCTAATTGGATCAATTAGTGTGGAGGTTTTGTCCCGTAGGTCACGCCGCGTCGATTGAGACCGGTGGCGCTGCCAATGGCTGCCGGAGCACGGCGGAATTGACGGTCAAAGCTCCGGTGAGGCAGAAAGTCAACACTATCAAGGTAGAGTGCAATTTGTGCTCGTTTGAGGCTCAACGGATGCCTAACGGACTTGGACGGGATCTCAACTAAATCCGTCACCATCCGGCGACCAAAACCGACGTGATTACACGTGAGGAGTGCTCGACCAGCTCACAACCGTGTGCGCCAATTTTCGAAAGTTGATATAAATAGCTAAGAAGGTTCGAGAGCGAGGAGGAGGCTTCATTGTGTTCCCTCTACCAACTGAATAGAGAGAGAAAGAGAGAGGAAAGGAGAAAGAAGCTCTCGCGAGCCTCATTATCACTTCGACGGAGCTCGACCGTGAGATCTTCGTAAGGAGAATCCAGGTTGAATCGAAGCTCAAGATCACTCCCAGAAGCTTCGCATAGGTGCCAGAAGTCAATCGCACCAGCTCAATCGGTCCGCGAGCTCCTAAATCGGTAAGTTGAGCTTCAAACTTCGCTACTGTGCATCAATGGCATATCGTGCTCGCGAGCTTAATCCTTGCAATTAGTGTAGGCGTTTTGTCTATTGAACATCACTAACCATGATCGCACTTGGTTTTTGCTTTGATTTTGCCCAAACAACTTGAGTCGAACCTTCATCACACCTCGGCCCGGTCGGACTTCGGCTAGGCAAATCCAGCCACTACGGGCTCAATCGGAGCTTGAGGTAAGTGTCCTTAACCTGATTTGAGTGTGCTTGAAGCTTGAATTTGATAGATATGCTCTAAATTGTGAAATCTGGTTCTGAGAAATTGAGATTGTGCAAGGTTGATTTATGATGATTCTGTGGATGAAATTGCGTGATTTTTGAGTATGTTGATTTGGATGTTGAATAGAGTCGATCGGTGGTGGTCTCGAGTCATTCCGGCGAGATCTCACCGTTAGATCTCGTCGGAGCATTTCTGGCCGTTGGTTTGTTGTCGTCGAGAGGTAGGCGACGATGCTGAGGTGGCGATCAACGCGGTCGGCGAGCTTAGGTGTCGTGCCACGATTGGTCCGGCTTGGATCCGAGTCGACTTGGCCGTTCGCGCGAGCGAGCTGGCTCAGATCTGATCCAACGGCTGAGATAATTAGGAGAGTTTGATTCTCAGTTGTTGGATCCTTCGTTTTATTTTCTGTATATTAGATAGAAATTAAAAAATACGAGAACGGTGTCGTTTTAGTAGGCTTATGCGTCGTTGTTTAGGGCAGATAATGAATGGACGGTCTAGATTAGCTTTAAGATCAATCGTGGCTGTTCGGGGTATTAAGGCGTGCGGCGTCGTTTTGGGTCATAGGCAAACGGACGGTTCGGATTAGATCTAGAAGAGCTTGTGGCCGTTCAACATACTAAGTGAAGTGTCGTCGTTTTGGTTCGAAGGAATCGACGGCTCAGATTAGACCTCGGGATAGATCGTAGCCGTCCATGCATTTATTAGATGCGGCGTCATTTTTGTATAGAAGGTCGGAGTGTCGTTGTTTTAATCTGAGGGCGAGTCGACGGCTGAGATTAATCTTCGAAGTTGATCTCGGCCGTTCATTTCTTTTATATATTTTCGAATAATAGGAAATTATTTCAGAAAAAAAAAATAGATGTGACACCGTTTAGTGCTCGAGCGGTCTGCGAGCGGTCTGGACCGGGTTGACCGGGTTGATCGGATCCGGAAATAATATAAAAAAATAATAAAAAATAGATAAAAATTTCCAAAAAATCCAAAAAATTGCAAAAATACTTAGAAAATTCATAAAAATTTCCAGATTTTCCCAAAAAATTTCTAAAAAATACTTAGGTCGATTCGGGACTCTTATAGTCTGGATCAAAAATTTTCGAGATTTCGAGGGTCGATTCACCTCGATCCGGAAAATTTCCCAACTTTTAGAAAATAAATAAAAAAATCCAAAAAAATTAGAAAATTAAAAAAAATTCTGAAAAATCACGGAAAATGGGAAATGGCTACATTGAACCGGCCCGACCCCGATTTTGTGATTTTTGGGTCCCGAACCCCCAAAAATGACCATTCTACCTTTCTGGGCCTTCCGCCTCCAAATTTTCCCGAACCACCTCGGAACTTAAGTTTGACATTTACGTGGGCCGATAGGGTCATATTAGACTCATTTACTTGAATGATTTGTCCGATTTGATTGTGATTACTTTGATTGCGCACTAAATTTCATGATTGTAACTGGTAGGGTAGAAAATTCCTATCCGCATGATACCTTAGATCGTTAGGACCTACCTCACCCAAAATTTCATCTACAAGAATTTTTAGGTTAGAAAATCACTCGACATCGGTAATCGAAAGGGCGTCGATAAAAATCTCGGCGTAACCAAGTCCCCGGACCCAAATCTCTGGTTCTCGTAGAACTGAACGGTTTCTCCCGACCGCTCGGTAGGGTTTTCCGATCATACCCTCCAATAAATTGATCGGTGGCAACTCCAAATGCATGTACACTACGCACATGCCACCCGACCACACTAAGGTCGATCTCGATAAAATTTTTCTTCACATCGCGATTCGAGTAATGGGTCTTGGGAGAGGCCCGCGATCCTAAAGATCCCACCGACAACCGGGGTCTACAAAGGATCGGCTCGTTAACCCTTGCCCGCTCCGGACAAAAACGGAGGGTCGCGATAGAGCGGCGACTCCGGCGGGGACTCGAATGGTTGCTAAACCATTAAGAGGACTTAAGCCGATAAAAATGTTGAGTGTTTTCTAACCCCATTTTCTACGGATACTCTTGAAGGTGAGGTACGTCCACTAACAAAAGTGTTAAATGTTGATGCGGATGGGAGTTATAAGGGGTGGCGTCTATCTTGACCTTTTTGATGCAGATATGGTGTTTCGGGTTGTGTGTTTATTTATGCGCATATTGAAGCGATGTTTTGAATATAAACTGCTATGCATGTCTTGCATATTTTGAGGATCACGACACTGCACACACAAGCGCTTAAACCCGAGCCGCAAATCACCCTTATAGGTTGCAATAGATAGGGATCGGTATGCGAAGCTCCCGTGTTTGATTGCACTTGGGTTGACCATATTTGATCCCGCTCGCTATGCGAGATTGATGATCCTACCCACTTATTGTTTGATTGCGCTTGTGGGCGGCTCATCGATTCGTATAGCGAGAGCCTTTTTAGGTCCATACCCGAGCCTTTTTGATTTCTTTAGAGTTGAACCTCACTTGTCTCATGCGCATGTGAAATGGACGGTTGGTATACCTAAAACTAAAAAAAAAAAAAAAAAAAGAGAGTAACATCGGTTGGTAAGGCTTTTTTACTCTCTTTATTTTGAACTTGTAAGTTTAAATTTCGCATATCATGCATTTTCATGAGCATATCATCGCAATTTGTAAGATCATTTAAGTGATCGGGGTTGAGAGTTAATTTTCCTTTTTAGGATATATGACGTCCCAAAGTCAAGTTAAGGTCCCCGACACATTCGCATGGGAACGGAGGATCATTCGACGCAAGGACCGAGTGCCTACTACCTTCCGAGTCTTTGGATTTGTTCATGGAAGGGAGCTCAATGGATACAATCGCACCCGTGGTGAAAATTGGGATTATGCACGTTGTGCGCGCCATTTGGAGCATAAGCGAGGAAAAGAGCGAATTCAAGAGCTATATGCGAAATTGATGAAGAAGCCTCGCGCGATCAAGATGTCCCTGAAGCATTCTCCAATCAAGAAGAAAGAAATCGTTATCATATCTTCCGATGATGAAGAAGATGTCGAACTCCCCGAGATAGTAGAGATATCATCAGACTAGGACACCATTTCGACTACCTAGTTTTAGTTGAACTTTGGGGCATTTCTAGGGTTCATTACGTTTTGAGTCGATTATGTATGTCCCATTCACATGTATTGATCGAACATCTTTAGATGCTTTCATATTCTATCTCTTTGGGCTTTATTATATTAGACTTATGAATTTCGTGGGTTGTCAAATTTTGAGTTGTAAAAGTGACTTTCAACCCCGATTACACTTAAACGATCCTAATCAATTACATGCCATCTTTGGGTGAGATTTGGTCCATAACTACCCTATTTGGCTTATTTGGGTCAAATGGGAGTAGTTGACCCTCATGTTACCAAAAGATGACATGGAATTTGGTTAGCGCATTTGCATCACATATCATGCATATTCATGTTAAATCCGTGGTAATTGACTTTAGGATCATCATTTTGCATTTTTAGATCATGGGGAATTGAGATATCAAAGTCATCCCGGTACCGCGCAAGGAGCTCTCTCTATGGTGGGATCGCCTCGACATAATCAACAAAGCATATGTTGAAGGGCGCTTGGGACGATTGGTGGATTTGATCAAAGTTGAGTACCAACCGGCCCTTATTCAAGCTTTGGCCAAAGCATGGGACATGCGCACGATGACGTTTAATTTCCAAGGCCTCGAGTTGACTCCTACACTTGAAGAGTATTCTGCTATTATTGGGGCCAAGTTTGATGATCATATAGCTCAACCCCCTCTTGACATGGATTCTACCCGATCCCTATCAAGCTTTCTTCGTCTAAAAATCTTTGAAATAGATAAAGTCTATAACTCCAACTCCGGAAGATTCACTTTCTCCTTCCTTTTTGACAACTATTCCTCCCTACCCACCGAAACCGGTCATAAATTGGGAAAGGTGTTCATTTTAGCCTTCTTTGCATTTGTTGTATTTCCCACTTCAAGGACCACTTTTGACCCCTCTATAGCTCATATAGCCGGACAAGCATGTTGTCGTTGGAATTATTCCTATATGATTTTGGCTGAGACCTTTCTCTCTCTAAATCGTTTCAAAACTTCCAAAAAAGCCATTTTCCAAGCATCCATCGAACTACTCCACATGTGGTTCACTTCTCATATAAAAACTTTCCAACTCCGAGCAGGGTGTTATGAGATCAATGAGCACGTTTACCCTCTTAAATCCTTCCTCAAATGTCAATCCCTCGTACCCAAATACTCTTTCAAGAAGTGGGTTGAGCTATTGGATAACTTGAAGCCTGAGCATATTAGATGGCGTTTGACTCGGCCTAAGATCTTGGAGGCTCGCATTGCGGGTGTTAAAGATAGCCCCATTCCCTTCTTTGGGTGTACTGGTGTTGTGGCTTATTATCCCATTCGTGTGGTGAGGCAATTTGGAGTTTTACAAGAAGTGCCACCGGATGTCTGTCCCAAGATCTTTTCATTCGACATGACACATGGAAAGCTAACTAAGGAGGCGAAATAGTTGTATTGGGCTTGGATCAAGCTCATTCTCCATGCTTTGAAGAACTCCCCATTGCAACAAGTTGAATGGCCCGATTACTTAGATGATGAGATGAACATTCATAGAGCCTCCAAGGAGTATATTCAAAAGTTTAAGGAGTATCGCCAATCATTAGTTGAGCCATATGTACACGAGTGCGTATCTCCTCGGATTGAAGAGGTGGAGTCCTATGAGCCCGAATACATAATACCATATGTCCCGAGAGTGGAGCCGTATATTCCGGAAGATCCGGAGCTTTGGATGTCGGAAGAGGGAGAAGACCCTTACTTGTGGGATTCGGACGGATCGGAAGAGCAAGAAGAGTAGAAGCGTCATCGACTTGGATAGATCCATTCCCCCATTTAGTTTGACACATTTGTTATCTTTTAGATACTTTCGAACAATTTGGTCCGTAATAAATGCATATTATTCATTTTATGAGCATTTCATGCATACATATAGAAAGTACAATTACCATGGATCGATCATCTCAAATTTTTGAATGCTCTTGATGCTGATTTGATGTTATGAAAAAACAGGTGATTGATAAACACGAGGACTCGTAGCAAGACGCGCCAATTGAGAATGGAACAAGAAGAGCTCGCACCACGTGTGGGTAATTTGGAAAACCAGATGAATATGATAGCCACAATGGTGGCAGAGATGAAGGCGATGCTGATCGCTAGTCAGGGGAGATATCCCGTTGATCTAAACCTCCAAACCCCTTCGGGCTCGTCGGATGGTGCAAATGCTAATTCGGCACCTGCCACTAATCCTACTCTGAATCCGGAGCGACCACCTAAGGATCCTCCGGTGGTAATAGACTTGGAAAAGAAAGAGAAGCAAGTCCTCAAAATGGAAGAGGAAATTAAAAGACTCGCTAAGATCGAGGAATGCTTGGTAAGTCGTGGGTATGAGCTTTCAAGGTTTGATAAAGTAATACCAATTTGAGAAGATTGAAGTTCCTGCTGATTACAAGGAACCGGACTTTGTGAGGAAATATAATGGAACCGGGTGTCCCAAGGCACATCCGAAGTATTATCTGCGCCGAATGTCTCAATTCTCGGACAACATCCCACTCTTGGTCAACACTTTCCAAGAAAGCCTATCCGAGGCAGCCTTGGCGTGGTTCATTGAATTGGAGCCAGAGAGGCTCGCCGATTGGGACAAGCGGGTCGACGAGTTCCTTCGGCAATACAAGTTTAATACTTTGACGACCTTTACTAGGGAAGACCTTTTGAGAACCGTAAAAGGAAAGAATGAGGCCATTCGCGCCTATGCCCAAAGATGGATAACATTGGCTGTGCGGGTAAAACCGCCCGTCCCCGAAGAAGAACCGATAGACCTCTTCCTCAAGGTATTGCCTTTTGAGTATTTCGACAAGTTGAACACCTCCGGGTGTCGGATATTCGCGCACCTGATCAAAGTGGCCGAACGTCATGAATGGGCACCGAGGGAGAAGAAGATACCCGAAGCACTTTTCGGATGCCAATACTCTTTGAGAAGGGACAATAGGGAGCAAACCGGAGAAGTGGCCTTTGTCCCTAACCCGCCTAAATCCAAAAATTTCTCGCCTTCGATCCCTACCCAAGGAGCTTCTTCTTGGACCGCCTCTAGACTGCTGGAACCAAAAAGAAGAAACCAACCTGTCTTTACCCCACTATCTCGACTATTGTCCAAATTACTACCCATGTTGCTGGAAAACCAATTGGTTATGAAGGAACCACCCATAACTAATCCTCTAAGGTTCCTCGGGGTTTGATGAGACTCGGACATGTGTGTACCACATGGGAGAAAGGGGACACAATGTGGACAACTGTCTCGCTCTCAAGTACAAGGTACAAACTTTGATCGATGGTAAGGTTTTGGAGTTTGATAAGACCGAACCAAATGTGCAACGGAACCCTCTACCCGAACATCGCGAGGTGAACGCAATATTTGAGGATGATCCGGCAGAAGTTCTGGAATTTATAGTGGATGTAAGTAAAATGAGGGATATCTTGACACTGGCCTCACAATACCCGGAAGGAGAGACTATTTCCCGGGAACAAAAGGAGGCGTGTTTAGAACGGCTGATTAATCTGGGTGTCATTCGAAGAATGGAAGACGTCGCTTTTAAAGGAACGTATGTGACCGTATACATGGCGTCAGAAGAGTTCATGATGAAGGCTACAAGGGGAAAGACTTGGAGAGTCCCTTTTGGATACTTAATGAATGTCCAAAGTAGCATGGAGACAGAGGAATTAGACGAGTATGAAGTCCGCCTAGATAAGGCCCGTCGAGGCGATAGAAGATTTTTGCAAAAGGCCCTTGAAAGAGGCGAAATAGTTGATAACCTCGGAGAGGATAGCGGCGGTTACAACTTTAAAGTCTTGTATTCGGCGCCACCAAGCTTTTTTGTCGATTCCGGAGATATAATTCCTGACGGTTGGGGTGGCATGGATGATCCTGAAAGCGAAGAGTTTGTTGGAACAATTAATGAAGCTAAGATTCAAGCAGTTCCCGAAGATGAACGAGGAAATCGGGAGGTTGATATGCGGCTTTCCAATTTAGAGACTCATATACGTCATTTAACAAACATGGTGGCAGATTTGTCACGATCGATGGCCAAAAACAATACCACTGCAGTAGAGGAGAATATGCGAATTCTAGAAATAAGGCGGGCCATGGAAACACAAAATCGAAGGATCACCCCGCTGCAAGAGCAAGGCGATGACGTGTCAAGGAAAATGGATGAGCTAAAAGAGTTGATTGTGCCAATCACCCAAGCTAGAAATGTTCCGCCCTAAGGCGTAAACCCGAAAGTGATCTTCCGCACGAAGTATGATGGTGTTGGATGTCCCTTGGCGCATATGTCGTATTACCTACGTCGGATGGTTAGCCATCATGAAGATGACGAAACACTAATCCGAAATTTCGGACATAGTTTGTCGGGCCTCGCGGCGGCATGGTTCCAATCGATTGACCTAGACCGGGTCCCAAGCTAGGAGGATTTATCGGAACACTTCATACGATACTTTGAAGCTGGAATCGGAGGGTACTTTACTAAAGCTAATTTGTTGAACATCGGAAAAGGGGAAGATGAGAGTTTTGAGTTCTTTGCTAGGAGATGGAAAAAACATGCTGTTATGGTGCAACCGCCACTGTCGAAAAGGGAGATGCTGGAGTTCGTGCTCAAGTCACTTCCGGCAGAATATTTTGATCGCATGTATGCATACACGTATTCTTCATTCCAACGTCCGGTGGAGATCGGCATGAGAATTGAAGGAATAATCTTAAGGGTCGGGAGGGAAAGGCAAAGGCGTCTAGATGAAGAAAATGCCACGCCCAGTAAGGCCATGTCCGAACATAATCCCGATGATATCCATGAAGATGAGATGATTGGAATGGTAGATACCCCGATCCGCTTTGTGATCGACTTGAATAAGGTGGATAATTGGGAAGCATCCACCTCGGAAAAACCGTCAACGTCTAAATCACTTCAAGAGGAGGTTAGGCTAGTGAAGATTAAACCGCCGCCTATGGAAGAATATAACCCGAAGGCAGTTCACTAGGATTATGGAACGGGCGAGATTGACGCTATAATGAGATCGGGAAGATGTTATCCACCAAGAGAGGCGGATTCTGAAAAGAAAGTCCCATCTCGGAAAGAAGTTGAAAAGTTGCAATCGGTCGTGAGAACTAGCAAATACGAAGTTGTAGACCAACTTCGAAAAATGCTGGCGCCGATCTCTTTACTAGATCTCTTCAAGAATTCTGAAAAGCATAAGAATGCCCTCTTGAAGGTACTGGATGAAGTGCATGTTCCGGAAACCATTAACAAAGTTCAGCTCGGAGACTTCGTAGGTGCTATCCTTTTGAAAGACCGGATCTCCTTTTCAGACGAAGATTTCCTGAAGGAGGGGCGTGTGCATAATAAAGCCCTTTATATCGCCGTGAGGTGCCATGGAAATGAGGTACCTCACGTTCTAATTGACAACGGTTCGGCCTTTAATCTCTGTCCTCCGAGCACTTTGAGAAGCGTAGGGATAAACGAAGACCTCGTTAAAACATCTAAAGCCACCATCCGGTCATTCGACTGAGTCCCCAAGAATGTGGTGGGAGAGATTGAACTGGACATTTCCATTGGACCTGTAATCTTCTTCGTACCGTTTCAAGTCTTGGACATTCCTAGTGTCTTCACCTTGCTTTCGGGAAGACCGTGGATTCACGTGTCCGGAGCAGTACCTTCCTCCCCGCATCAAAAGGTAAAATTTATGGTCGTGGGCCAGCTGATCACCATCCATGGCGAGACGGGGCATCGCGCTTCGTTAAAAGGGATGGTTCCATACATTGAACCCTCAAAGAAGGAAGAGCTGAGTTATCATACTTTTGACATCGTATCTGTCATGCATGTATCGCCAGATACAAAAATAGCTACACCGGAGCCGTCAAAACCTGCGACTATGGCGGGAAGAGTGCTACTCTCAAATGGTTTTATTCCGGGTGCCGGATTAGGGAAGTACGGTCAGGGGATCCGTAACCCTTTGAATCTGAGCTCTAATGACCATAAAGTAGGCCTGGGCTATAAAGAGGCAAGAGAGCGCAACACGAGTCGAGGCCGAGGTCGAAACAATTGTTATGGAGACCAAGGACGCCGTGGGCGACGAGGAGGTCGTTTTATCGACACCGATGCGTGGAAAGCTAGAGGAAAGATGTTTAAAAATCCCTTATCTGAGGTGTTCTCCAAAGGAGGCAAATGGCTAGAAGATGAGGATATTTCTGAAGATGCAGAGCTGGACCTATTCAACCCGTTCCTGGATAATCGGGTGAACGTGATCATTGAGTGGCTGGACAATGATTTCCCCACCCCGGAGTAAAAGGCTCTTTCTAAACTTTACCTTTTAATGCATCTTGATTACTGCATTTGTTTTTAAAGCCTTTCGATGTTTTAGCACCCTTTGGGTCTCATGATGTGATCCAAGAAGTGCAATATTGTATTACTTTTGGTTGCATCCATTAATGAAATTCATCTCAAGTTTTATTATAGACATATGGAATAACGGATTGGTCCGATGATGACAATTGCTTCTACCATGAAACTTGAGGCCCGATCCGCCTTATGATCTTGAGTTTTAAAAATGACTTTTTGAGAACAAGGATGTTCGAAAATTGTGGACTAGTTCTCTTTCCTTTTTCTTCAAAAATCGAATTCAAAAAATGTTTTCATGTTAAAAAAGATCATGCATTCTTTAATTTTGTCATCTTTAAATACTAACCTTTCATGATGCATTTCGGGCATGTTATCCCACCCATGCATAAACAGGTTAATATGTGACTCGGATCGGCTCGATGACTATGCATATGAAATCGATATAAAAGAGGTCGATGTGAGTGGTATTAAGAGAGAATGGGATTGTTTTGAAGAGTCCAAGCCTCCCATCTCCAAAGAACCCATCACTATTAACTGCGGGGACTCTACTTGTGTCAAAGAAGTGAAAGTGGGAGGACACTTATCTACAGCGGATGTTTTAAGAATGACAGCGTTACTCAAGGAATATCAAGATATTTTCGCCTGGTCATATGCCGACATGCCAGGTTTAGATCGTGAAATAGTGGAGCATGCTCTGTCCATAAATCCCGCTTGCACACCGGTTAATCAGCCATCTAGAAGAATGAACCCCGAACGGCGAGATAAGATCAAAGAGGAGGTGATGAAGCTCCTTAAAGTTGGATTTATTGAGGCCGTCCCATATGCCGATTGGGTCGCCAACATCGTACCCGTTAAGAAGAAGGACGGAAGAATTAGAATATGCGTGGATTATCGGGACTTGAACAAAGCCAGTTCAAAAGATGATTTTCCCCTATCGCACATTGATGTGCTCGTCGATAGTACCGCAGGCTTTGAATTATTCTCCTTTATGGATGGATTCTCGGGATATAACCAAATCATGTTGAAAGAAGAAGACAAGATCAAGACCTCATTCACTACACAATGGGGGATCTTCTGTTATAAAGTCATGCCCTTTGGACTAAAAAACGCAGGGGCAACGTATCAATGGGCTATAGTAACCCTCTTTCATGACATAATACATAAGGAGATGGAGGTTTATGTGGATAATATGATCGCCAAGTCCAGACCTGGAGAAGATCATATTCAGCTGCTGAGAAAATTATTTGATCGATTGAGAAAGTACAAGCTCAAGCTGAATCCTGCGAAATGCATATTTGGCGCAAGATCCGGAAAGCTGCTTGGATTTGTCGTAAGCAGTCGTGGTTTCGAGATCGATCCCTCCAAGATCAAAGCCATATGGGAAATAGGGACTCCATCTACTATTAAGGAAGTAAGGGGTCTACTTGGAAGATTGAATTATATATCCAGATTCATATCGCAACCGTCAGAAACGGCGAAACCCTTCTTCAAACTTCTAAAGAAAGGCGCGAAAGTGAAATGGGATTCTGAATATCAACAAGCGTTTGAAAAGATCGGGGAATACTTGGTATAACCCCCGATCTTGGTACCTCCTATCCCTAACGTTCCTTTAACTCTATATCTGATAGTTCATGATGAGTCCTTGGGAGCTTTATTAGCCCAAACTAACCCCAACGATCGAAAGGAGCGGACCATATGCTATTTGAGCAAAAAGTTCACAACATATGAAGCTAAGTACTCATCAATAGAAAGGACTTGCGTAGCATTGGTTTGGGTTCTCCACGGACTAAGGCAGTATACTTTGCACTATCATATTCATTTGGTCACCGAGAATGACCCCATCAAGTACCTTTTGGAGAAATCAGCCTTATTGGGAAAAATGGCCAAATGGCAAGTCTTGCTTTCGAAATTCGACATCGGAACCTCTCCCCAAAAATCTGTCAAGGGAAGAGCAATTGCTGACATACTAGCTGGAAATCCTCCTAAAGACGTTTCTGAGCAAAACAAGGGAGGTCAAATTTTGAACATATCTGAAGACAAGTGGACAATGTACTTTGACGGCGTAGTAAATCTCACTTGGGTCGGTACTAGGGCGGATTCGATATCTCCCGAAGATCAACATTACCCCGTTTCGGCCAAGTTGGTATTCCCATGCATCAACAACATTTCTGAATATGAGGCCTGCATCCTCGGATTACAATTGGCCATCTCATTGAAGATAAAGAAGTTGCTAGTGTATGGAGATTCTATGCTCATTATCCCGCAAACCCAAGGAGAGTGGAAGACTAAGGATCCCAAGCTTATCCCTTATCATAAATACCTCGAAGAGTTGATCCAACATTTTGAGGAGATCACTTTCGAGTATTTACCAAGAACTCGGAACCACTTTGCTGATGCTTTGGCCACACTATCAGCCATGTTACAAGTGCAAGATGGCCTTGAAATAGAGCCATTAAAGATTAACATTCTTGATCAACCTGCATACTGCATGGTCGTCGGAGAAGAACCCGATGAAGAATCGTGGTATCATGACATTAAAAATTACCTGCTGAAAGGTGAATTCCCGCAAGGCATCCAACCGGAAGATAAGAGATATATTAGCAAGATGACATCAAAATTCTTCCTCAGCGGACAGATCCTATATAAGAGGTCCTTTGACTCGGTTCTGCTGAGGTGCGTAAACGCCAAAGAAGCAAATCTCATTATGAAAGAGATTCATGAAGGAGAATGCGGACCACATATGAATGGTCACCTCCTCGCCAAGAAGATCATGAGACTCGGGTATTACTGGATGACTATTGAGTCAGACTGCAATCAACATGTTAGATCTTGTCATCGGTGCCGGGTATACGGCGACGGGATAAATGTGCCGCCAAATGAACTTCATCAAATGTCAGAACCATGGCCATTCTCCATGTGGGGGATTGATATGATTGGCCCTATCAACCCAAAGGCCTCCAATGGACATCGTTTTATTCTGGTGGCCATTGATTACTTCACCAAGTGGATTGAAGCCGGTTCATATGCCAAAGTCCTTGGAAACAGTGTTGCTAAATTCTTCAAGCGAGATATCATATCAAGATACGGAGTTCCAAGAGCCATCATTATAGACAATGGCTCTAATCTAAACAACAAGGTAGTCGATCACTTATTGGACCAATTTAAGATACGACACCTTAATTCTTCACCTTACCGCCCACAAATGAATGGAGCCGTGGAGGCGGCAAACAAGAATATCAAGAAGATATTGGCCAAAACTGTTGAGAAATATCGAGGCTGGCACGAAAGATTGCCATATGCACTTATGGCTTATCGAATTTCGATTCGTACCTCAACTGCGGCAACTCCCTACTCTTTGGTATACGGTATGGAAGCAGTCCTACCAGTAGAGGTGGAAATCCTCTCTTTAAGGATCCTGTCTCAAGTTGAACTCTTAGAAGATGAGTGGAATCGGCAAAGGCACGAGTAATTAAATCGATTGACTTAAAAGCGATTAAGGGCCATTTGCCATGGTCAAAGCTATCAGAAGAAAGTAACCAAGGCTTTTAACAAGAAGGTTAAGCCCCGAAATTTTGAAGCGGGGATGCTAGTTGTGAAGAAGATGCTCCCAAATGCTCAACACCCAGGAGGCAAGTTCACGCCAAATTATGAAGGCCCCTACATGATTCGGAAAGTCTTATCCGGGGGAGCTCTTATTCTTGTAAACATGGATGGAGAAGAATTGGCAAGTCCAGTAAATGCAGACGCCGTGAAGAGATATTATCCTTGAAATAAAATCAAGCTCCAAAGCGATTGCTGAGTAGATCTGAGTCACATAAATTTTGCATTCGCATGACATTTGCATACATGCATTTGAATCAGTCATGAAAAATCCTGCAGAGCAATTTATCAAACAAGGAAGTCACTTTGGGATTTAAGATTTTAAACATCTTTAATTGACTGATTCCTTTTGTTTATGCGGGAAATAGGAATCAACATCAGCAGGAGATAGGAGGAAGTCGCTTCGGGATTTGAATCTTTGAACATTTTTGAACTAATTGTTTCCTTTTATGTGCGCAGGAGATAGAAACCAACATTTGAAGAAGACAGGTTTGAGGTTCTCCTCTTTTATGAAGTATGCTCATTTTCATACATTGCCGTGCTTGAAATTGAAAAAACTTTGATTTGGAAAGCCACAAGGCCCTTTTAAGGAAAATTCCTTCCAAAATTTCACAAGTCATTTTTGAATACATCTTTTGAAGGAAAATTTTTGAATTTTGATGAAAATGCCCCGAGGTTCTATAAAAGGGTATGTTTTGAAAGCTTTTCAAGAGGATGATCCTTCGGATGAAAAGAGGCAAATTTTATCCTCAAACACGTCCCCGATACACTTGAGCGATGAGTGAGAGTGACAAAGTGAAAAAGCTTAATTTTGGGACGTAGGGGTCATTCGCGGTGATTACATGGATTGAGATGATGAAAGACATTTCCATTTCAAAATTATCCATACACATTTATATCCCTTGACAACCACTCTGAACCAAAAATGGAGAATTTTCTAGATATAACCTTGTCAAGAACCACCCACACTGGGGCAAATTTGGAGGTTCATTGGTTGATTCCTCGGAGAAAAGATCGGGGTAAGACTTTATTGGGCTAACCTGCATCAATCTTTTTGAGATAGCTTCAGGTGATTTCTCGCGTAGACCGGGAACACCTCAAAGTGAAGAAAAGCACTTGATTTCTATATCCCCAAACACTTGACCTTTGTTAAGCCAATTTGAACCTTTAATCTTCATTTCTAAACCCTTGTTGGTGATCACCTCCCTACACTGGGGCAAAGCAAAAGGAATTACCAGCAATAAGTCAAAATGCATAATTGGAAGAATTTTCGATCCTGGTTTCCAAAAAAGCCAGCCAATGCAAAAAAATGACAAGAAATCAAAGGGCTGGAAAAAGCAAAGTGCCTGGTAAAAACAAGGCCAAAGCCCATGAAAAGCATCCCGGAAAGGGCAAAGTTTGAAAAATCAAGATGAAAGGAGGAAAATCCTCAAAGCAAGCTGAAAAAAGCTGATCATGAAAATTCCTCAAAAGCAAATGATTGCTGATTAAAATATTAAGGTGATTACCCAAGTTCACCCATTCTTTGAAAAATATGGCCTTTCTCAAAAAGCCCACCTTAAACCGAGATACAACCTGTCACCAAAAACTTTTCCGATCTAAGAGGTGTCTCGGGTTGATGCAAGAGATCACACACGAAGCTACCGCTTAAAGAGGTAAGTACAATCCTGTCTTATCATGACTTCGGGGTTCTTGACTTGTAGACCCGAAGAAGCTATTTTCGATCAAGGTTCATTTTTTAGCCTTAAGATGAATATCCTTTGATAAGCCTTTGACCCGGCCTGAATTACGGTCCTTTTTTTAAATGCTTTCTACGATCGGTTAGATTGTATGCATCTCGAATGATCCCGAAACCTCAAGGTTAGGTTTCCTGTGAGCGGATTCGAATTTCAAGAAAAACCTTCCCAAATGGTGAGAAACCCTCTTGGATGAAGGAGAATCCTTTTGAAAAACTTTTAAAACAACTCTTCTGTATAATACTCGGGATGTGTCATTCAAAGTCCATCCCCGGTGGAGGTCCGAACTTGTGTTTGGATGCATTTCCTTCACAATTATACTTTGAAAATTTGTCTGGAATTCTTAAGTTTCTCCCCGTAACTTAGAATTGTCATTCTTTTATCTGATATTCAAGGGTCTCAACCCATTGAATTACTCTAAAAGCTATTCTAATGATGTTTGATTGGACTTTCTGCGGGTTCCCTGGTGTTCCCAAATCCTCGGTAAAGCTACGTTTTAAAGATTTGATTAACTTGGATTTTCTACGGGTCTTCCGGAGTCCCCGTGTCCTCGGCTCCTCAACTTTAAAATTTGAAAATAGGGTTTGAGCTTATGTAGGTTCTCTAGTAAACCTAGGTCCTCAGGTGGCACCCTCCTCCTTTTAAAACTTGAAAATAGGGTTAGAGCTTTCGTAGGTACGCTAGTAAACCTAGGTCCTCGGATGGCACCCTCTCCTTTGGAATTTGAAAATAGGGTTTGAGCTTCCGTAGGTACACTAGTAAACCTAGGTCCTCGGATGGCACCCTCCTCTTTTAACAGGTGAATCCCCAATGGATTGCCAATGTCTCCGGATGCGAGTCCCTTCCTAGAGGATAGCCACCTCATTTTAATCGGCGAGTCCCTTCCTAGAGGTTAGCCAACCCATTTTAATCGGCGAGTCCCTTCCTAGAGGATAGCCAACCCATTTTAATCGGCGAGTCCCTTCCTAGAGGATAGCCAACCCATTTTAATCGGCGAGTCCCTTCCTAGAGGATAGCCAACCCATTTTAATCGGCGAATCCCTTCCTAGATGATAGCCAACCCATTTTAATCGGCGAGTCCCTTCCTAGAGGATAGCCAACCCATTTTAATCGGTGAATCCCTTCCTAGAGGATAACCAATTTCATTTTAATAGGTGAAACCTCTTTGTTATAAGGGTGAACCTTTCTTCCAGACGGTGAGTCCCTTCCTAGAGGATAACCGATCTGCATTTGAAATGGTGAATTCCTTCTTACAGGATAGCCAATTTCTTCTAGACGGTGAATCCCTTCCTAGAGGATAACCGATCTGCTTTTTAAATGGTGAATCCCTTCCTAGAGGATAACCAATCTCATTTTAATAAGTGAAACCCCTTTGTTACAAGGGTAAACCTTTCTTCTAGACGGTGAGTCCCTTCCTAGAGGATAACCGATCTGCTTTTTAAATGGTGAATCCCTTCCTAGAGGATAACCAATCTCATTTTAATAGGTGAAACCCCTTTGTTACAAGGGTGAACCTTTCTTCTAGACGGTGAGTCCCTTCCTAGAGGATAACCGATCTGCATTTCAAATGGTGAATTCCTTCTTACGGGATAGCCAATTTCTTTCAGACGGTGAATCCCTTCCTAGAGGATAACCGATCTGCATTTCAAGTGGTGAATTCCTTCTTACAGGATAGCCAATTTCTTCTAGACGGTGAGTCCCTTCCTAGAGGATAACCGATCTGCATCTTAAATGGTGAATTCCTTCTTACGGGATAGCCAATTTCTTCCAGACGGTGAGTCCCTTCCTAAAGGATAACCGATCTGTATTTTAAATGGTGAATTCCTTCTTACAGGATAGCCAATTTCTCTAGATGGTGAGTCCCTTCCTAGAGGATAACCAATCTGCGTTTTAATAGGTAAAACCTCTTTGTTACAAGGGTGAACCTTTCTTCCAAATCTTCAAACCACAACTAGACACCAGACGGACGCCGACCATCATAGAATCTCGCGAACCATTCAAAGGTAATTCCATACAATCATTCTCTCAACCTCGGATCAACAAATCTCAGACCATAAACAGGTGAGCTACGGGTAAGTCTCTCTCTCTCTCCTCTCATTTCTCTTTCACATAAAAATGAGCATGAGCCGAGACAATCCCTCCACAAAATCTTGAGCTTCAACAACGAAGGTAAGGCAATTGAATGTCAAGACTTGTTTTCTTTAGATTTTTCCCCAGCAGAGTCGATTAAAGATTCAGGTGTCACGTTGTCTTTGAAAGCAACCTCTAATCGAGATTACTTTTAAAGAGGGGCAGTTGTTGACACCTGATTTTGACCAATTTTCCTTTAGTTTTTTTTTCTAAAAATTCTCAAAAATTCACAAAAAATCAAAAAATTGAAAAATCAAGTTTGGGAGTCTTGGCCAAGCATAAGGAACCAATTTTGAACAAAAAATAATTTTTCATATTTTTCATATTTTTTAATATTTTCGGAAAATAGGAAAATACTTGAAAATTCATAAAAAATACTTCTCGCGGTCAAAAAAATATAGAAAAATGTCCAATATTTTTATTTTTATTCCCTTTTCATATTGACCTCAAGAAAAATTGAAAATTGAATCCAATTTTAGGTGTTTCTTCACAATGCCTAGAGTTGAATTTGCACAAAAAATACCAATCGAGTCTTTTTATTTGTAATTTTTGCACATTTTGTGTCTAGACATTCAATTGCAGTCCTTTCTAGCTTCAATTTGATCAATTGCACCCTCAATTGCACAAATTGCACGAATTGCGCAAGAATTCCCAAAATTTTTGCAATTTAGTCCTTAGGATTTCAAATTTTTGAAATTACTTTCAACCTAGGGACTATCATGGTAAAATTGGATTGACCCCCTAGGTTTTCATACGTTCTGAATCGATTGGCATAGGTGGTTTGATCCAATTTGATCAAATTGACACTTAATTGAAGTTTTCCCCAATTTGCAATTATAGAAAAATTTGGGGTTTTTGCATAAATTGATGAGAAATTTTGGGCAAAATCACATTTTTAGATAAAATTCAGGCCCCTAAGTCCAATTTTGAAATTTAATTGCAAAAACTCCTAGTAAATTTGGATTAATTTCGAAAATTACACGTCCGAACCGGTTCGGACCGGTCTGACTGCTGGTCGGACCGGTCTGACCGCGGGTCGGAACAGTGTCATCATCTTCAACGGATTAGCGCGAATTGCAAGTTTGGACAACAACATCCAACGACCAAATTGGAGCTCAATTCGTGCCTAATTGGATCAATTAGTGTGGGGGTTTTGTCCCGCAAGTCACACCGCGTCGATTGAGATCGGTGGCGTAGCCAATGGTTGCCAGAGCACGGCGGAATTGGCGGTCAAAGCTTCGGCGAGGCAGAAAGTCAACACTATCAAGGCAAAGTGCAATTCGTGCTCGTTTGAGGCTCAATGGACACCTAACGGACTTGGACGGGATCTCAACTAAATCCGTCACCGTCCGGCGACCAAAACTCACGTGATTACACGTGAGGAGTGCTCGGCCAGCTCACAACCATGTGCGCCAATTTTCGAAAGTTGATATAAATAGCTAAGAAGGTTCGAGAGCGAGGAGGAGGCTTCATTGTGTTCGCTCTACCAACCGAATAGAGAGAGAAAGAGAGAGGAAAGGAGAGTGAAGCTCCCGCGAGCCTCATTGTCACTTCGCCGGAGCTCGACCGTGAGATCTTCGTGAGGAGAATCCAGGTTGAATCGAAGCTCAAGATCGTTCCCGGAAGCTTCGCACAAGTGCCAGAAGTCAATCGCACCAGCTCAATCGGTCCGCGAGCTCCTAAATCGGTAAGTTGAGCTTCCAACTTTGCTACTGTGCATCAATGGCATATCGTGCTCGTGAGCTTAATCCTTGCAATTAGTGTAGGCGTTTTGTCTATTGAACATCACTAACCACGATCACACTTGGTTTTTGCTTTGATTTTGCCCAAACACACGAGTCGAACCTTCATCACACCTCGGTCCGGTCGGACTTCGGCCGGGCAAATCCAGCCACTACGGGCTCAATCGGAGCCTAAGGTAAGTGTCCTTAACCTGATTTGAGTGTGCTTAAAGCTTGAATTTGATAGATATGCTCTAAATTGTGAAATCTGGTTCTGAGAAATTGAGACTATGCAAGGTTGATTTATGATGATTCCGTGGATGAAATTGCGTGATTTTTGAGTATGTTGATCTAGATGTTGAATAGAGTCGATCGGTGGTGGTCTCGAGTCATTCCGGCGAGATCTCACCATTAGATCTCGCCGTAACGTTTCTGGCCGTTGGTTTGTTGTCGTCGAGAGGTAGCCGACGATGCCGAGGTGGCGTCCAACGCGGTCGGCGAGCTTAGGTGTCGTGCCACGATTGGTCTAGCTTGGATCCGAATCGGCTTGGCCGTTGGCGCGAGCGAGCCGACTCGGATCCGATCCAACGGTTGAGATAATTAGGAGAGTTTGATTCTCAACCGTTGGATCCTTCGTTTTATTTTCTGTATTTTAGATAGAAATTAAAAAATACGAGAACGGTGTCGTTTTAGTAGGCTTATGCATCGTCGTTTAGGGCGTATAATGAATGGACGGTCTAGATTAGCTCTAAGATCAATAGTGGCTGTTCGGGGTATTAAGGCGTGCGGCATCGTTTTGGGTCATAGGCAAACAGACGGTTCAGATTAGATCTAGAAGAGATCGCGGCCGTTCAACATACTAAGTGAAGCGTCATCGTTTTGGTTTGAAGGAATCGACGGCTCAGATTAGACCTCGGGATAGATCGTAGCCATCCATGCATTTATTAGATGCGGTGTCGTTTTCGTATAGAAGGTCGGAGCGTCGTCGTTTTAATCTGAGGGCGAGTCGACGGTTGAGATTAATCTTCGAAGTTGATCTCGGTCGTTCATTTCTTTTATATATTTTCGAATAATAGGAAATTATTTCGGAAAATAAAAAAAATAGAAAATAGATGCGACACCGTTTAGTGCTCGAGCGGTCATGAATAGTCTGGACCCGGGTTGACCCGGTCCATAAATAATATAAAAAAAATAGTAAAAAATAGATAAAAATTTCCAAAAAATCCAAAAAATTGCAAAAATACTTAGAAAATTCATAAAAATTCCCAGATTTTCCCAAAAAATTTCTAAAAAATACTTAGGTCGATTCGGGACTCTTATAGTCTGGATCAAGAATTTTCGAGATTTCGAGGGTCGATTCACCTCGATCGGGAAAATTTCTTGACTTTTAGAAAATAAATAAAAAATCCAAAAAAATTAGAAAATTTAAAAAAATTCTGAAAAATCACAGAAAATGGGAAATGGCCACATTGAACTGGCCCGACCCCGATTTTGTGATTTTTGGGTCCCGAACCCCCAAAAATGACCATTCCGCCTTTCTGGGCCTTCCACCCCCAAATATTCTCGAACCACCTCGGAACTTAAGTTTGACATTTCTGTGGGCCGATAGGGTCATATTAGACTCATTTACTTGAATGATTTGTCCGATTTGATTGTGATTACTTTGATTGCGCATTAAATTTCATGATTGTGACTGTTAGGGTAGAAAATTCCTATCTACATGATACCTTAGATCGTTAGGACCTACCTCACCCAAAATTTCATCTGCATGAATTCTTAGGTTAGAAAATCACTCAACATTGGTAACCGAAAGGGCGTCAATAAAAATCTTGGCATAACTAAGTCCCCGGACCCAAATCTCTGGTTCTCGTAGAACCGAACGGTTTCTCCCGACCGCTCGGTAGGGTTTTCCAATCATACCCTCCAATAAATTGATCGGTGGCGACTCCAAATGCATGTACATTACGCACATGCCACCCGACCACACTAAGATCGATCTCGATAAAATTTTTCTTTACATCGCGATTCGAGTAATGGGTCTTGGGAGAGGCCCGCGATCCTAAAGATCCCGCCGACAACCGGGGTCTACAAAGGATCGGCTCGTTAACCCTCGCCTACTCCGGACAAAAACGGAGGGTCCCGACAAATCGATTAACGGGATGCTGAAGGGTTTTCGTGGTTTGCCAATAGCAACCATGATGGACAAGATATTCTACCGGTTGGTGCACTATTTTGATACGAAAAGAATGATGTACATGGTACGGAAATACAATGGGTGAGAATATAAGCAATTTGTGTGTGCCACGCTCGAGTACAACGGTTAAAAAGCAATTAAGCATGAAGTGATATGTTTCGACTCTGATAGCGGGGTTTTCAAAGTGAAAACTGGATGTTACAGATTCGGGGGTTTAGTGGGCCACAAACACATAGTGTGCCTAGATTTATGAACTTGCACATGTGGCAAATTTCAAGGGCTGAAAATCCCATGTTCACAAGTAATTGTAGCATGTCAAGCGTGTGGCATTGATTACGAATCGTTGGTATATGTTAGAGAAAACCCTTGAGTGATATCAGTACATGTTTCATCCATTAGGGCATCTTGATTACCAACTTACACTTAACGAGCTGCCATTAGTGCTAGGCTGGAGTTGTATTTAGAAGAACGAAAGGCCTCGTGCATCACGGATACGGAATGAGATAGATTAGAGAAGGCCGAGCAGTAGCATTTCGCGAAATCATTGCACAAACCGTGGAAAATCGGGGCATAATAGGAAAACTTGTACACACGGATCTACTACTCGAGAGTAGATCACAATTATGTTAATTATGTAAATTAGTTTTATGAATTTTTTATAATGTTATAATATCATTATTGGATTGATATTTATGAAGTTCATTTTTTCCGGGTTTTTACATTCATATATGATTTTTTTGTAATATTATAATATCACAATTGTACAATATTTGTTCGATTCATCTATTCTATGTTATCCATACATATGAGAATTTGTTGTAATGTTATAATATCACAATTGTATAGATATGACACGGAGTACTTACATTCAGCCAGGCTTATATGAGGTTGAGAAGAGGATTCAACATTTCTTATGGGCTGGCTCTACGACAAATCAAGGTTTGCACAAGGTTGCTTGGAAAGTAATTTGCTCGCATAAAAGGGAAGGAGGATTAAGATTGCTCGATCTGAACTTATGAAACAAAGTTTTATTAGGCCGTACGCTATGGAACCTCATCAATTATCCATCATCTTCTCTTTGGAGCATTTGGGTTCACAACACAAAATGCAGAAGCACCCCAATTATGCGGCTCGACATGAGGGTAGTATGGCTTGGAGTTGGCAATGTCTCCTCAAATTGCGACCTTTTCTTATCTCGGTTACATCTAGTTCACGGTATTATTGCCGAGATATACATAACGAACTTAGACATGGGGGACCGGCTATAGAGTGCTACAACCTAATTTGGAGTAGTGGCATTAACAAACACAACTTTAATGGTTGGCTAGTTTGCAGAAATAGACTACCGACAGCAAAAATCATAGCACGATGGATGACTTCAGTTGATATCCAATGTAACTTCTGTAGGGCCGGTATAGAAGACGGATCACATTTATTCTTCTAGTGTCGGTGGACGGGCAACTTTCGGCGTGGTATCCTTGGGCAACGTGGCATTAGGCTTTCTTTAGGGGGATGGAATGAGGAACTTTCATGGATGATTAGGGCAATAATGGACAAAGATTTAACGGCGAGACTCCTAAAGGTATCTTTCCTCGCAACCATATATTGCATTTGGATGGAGTGTAACCGAAAACTGTTCCAAAACAAGTTAGCTGGCATCCATATTATTTTGGCAAAGGTGCATAAATATATAAGAGGTAGAGCTTCAATTACCAAAAAATTCTACCATCCCAGATACTTGTAGTTTTAGTTACTATGTAGAGACTTCTTACCTCCATCTTTTTGAATTATTAGCTCTATTTGTGTGACGCCTTGGAAATTCAACCTCTTTTTTTATAATAGAATATAGATTATAAATTGTTTGTGAATTTCAATTTGTTGTTTGAGATTGAATTTCCGAGGATTAGATAATGGAAATTGAGAATTTCCCTGAATCGTCAATCGAATTAGTTTAGAGTTCGATCGATTAGTCGTCTCGTCTTAGGATGGATATTCCTAGACTTAGGCTTTATTCTAACTCCATTGGTTTAGGTTTGGACAAGAATACCCTTCCTAGATTGCCAATTGACCCAAATTACCCTTGAATGGATAGTTTATCAAAATGCCCTTGACATTTTGAGAATTTATGGAATTGCCCCGAGTCCCTATCAAGGCATTAATTAAGGTGGACCCCATCTTATCTCTAGAGCTCTCTCAACGTAACATGGCCGGCTATCCTTATCTCCTTGTCCCCCGAACTGCCTAGCCCAACCGACCTCACCCTCTATATCTCTTTTCCTCGCGCACTCTCTCCTTCGCGGTTTCCCGAGCGCGCTTGGGAAGAAATCGCTTGTTTGAGCTCATCCGGAGGCTAAATCGAGCTCTGTTTATTCCTACGCGATTGTAAGATCAAGGGTTACTCATATATGAAAGCTTTTTGTTGAATAAACTAACCAAAATGGTCCAGGACAGCCATGTGCCATCCCGGCATGCACTAACATCCAACGGCACTCCGAGATGTCCCTCTACCATCCTTCGATACACCCCTAGCCCCATCGACCTCCGTTCTAGCCGGAGAAGCCCCACAACCCCCTACCGCCACCCCTGTTTTGTTGCTGTCTCTCAATCTATTTTGGCGAAAACAAAGCTCGTTCTTGTGGCAAACGGTCCCGACAGCACCACGTATCTCCCATGGACCTTCCTTAACCTCTTAGAAACACTCTCAATCACCGAATGCCCCCTGATCAACCCCCGAACTTGAAGCTATACATCGCGCCATGGAAATCGTCCATTCGGTTTCGATTTTGGTTTGAAGAACCGAGGCTATTGCTCGACTTCGTGTGCTGCTGCTGCTGCCTAGACACCTCGGGGACCCTATTAAACCTTCTTAGACCATCATTGAATCGTTTGATTGCCTATAGAAGTCCGTAGAGGCCCGAATCGCCTCGAACAGGTCTTGATTATGAGCTATAGTCATCATTGATTGGAATTGATGTCATTTTTTCTCCAAATCGCAGCCGGGAACTTGAGAGCTCACCGGAGGCTGACGTGATCGTTCCAAGCTCATCTAGCTGTAAGTTGACTTCTAATTCCTAGCTAAGTTGTTAATTATGTTTGGAATTAGTAGAATTGTGTTTCCTAGGAATTTAAGTAGATTGATTAGGAACCGATTAGGCTAGACTCTAGTTAAGCTAAATGATCTTATTTGAGAAGAACAGTTGATTGCGATAATTCGTGATCGAATTGTTGGATTCATGATCACCCTTATGAGAAAGAAGTTGGTTCTCAAAGCGTCTACATTTGGGTTTTGTTATCAGATTACCCTATCGTGTGAAGTGCTTGATAAATCTCCTCTGAGTGATTATGTGCCTTGTTCAACTGAAGATCAATTGGATGATTGTTTGAGGGTCATTAATCCTGTATGTTCCTGTTCGACTTCGTGATTGGCATTGTGCATTCATATGACCTCGAATGTCTCAAAATGCATGTTTTAGCATGAAAATGACCAAGGGCCAAGTCTTTGAACATTATTGTGTGAGCATCCGTCTAAATTCTTAGCTAAGAATGAAATGATTGCTGGATGAGTTGATTGGTCATATGATGGAACGATGATGCGTGGCCTGGCGTGTTCGTATCATGCCTACGGCATGAACTATACAACTCATCGGTTGCCCGACTTCCTGTGTTATGTCATGGGTTGTCGGATGCCGATCGCAGCTTGGGAAGGACCGATGCTCCTTAATGGAATCTACTTGAGGTATTGTGTTACCACTTATAGTTGCCGTCGCCGAAAGGTTATGGGACGATGCCCGATTTACCAGATGATGACCACAACATTGTGCTATGTGGATCGTATGAACAGATTCCGGTATTGTGTTGCATGGATCTATTCGTATTAATCATCCAAATCATCGCTAATAACTGGACTTCATGTGGTGTTCAATGTGTGAGTGATGTTGAGCTGCATTATGGGTATTTGAGAATTTGATCATTGATTTGGATTGACACGATTATATATTGCACCCATGTTACATTACATGAGATGTCTTGGTTGGTAAGTTGCTTGTGGTTGACTTACATGTATCCCATAATCTGTGATTGATCAATAGGATATTCTAGATGAATCAACGCCTTAGTCGGGCTTAGGCGTTGACTCACCGAGATCTATATCTCACCCCATCGTTGATAAACTTTTTAGGTCCGAGTTGATGGAGCTAGTAGTTCTTGTGGAACTATTAAAGCGAGCGTGACATAGACCTTGTTTGGAGTAGATATTAAGTTTAACCTTACCCCGCCTCGAAGCATGAGGCTAATTAGTATATTACACTAATTGGGTTAGGACATGTCTATAAATGAAATGATGTTTTTGAATTGAAGTGTTTCTTGCTTTTCTATTCTTGTCTTATTTATTGTCTTGGAGTATTAAGCATTTTCGCTTGCATAATAAAGTATTGTGGGTCGATAGCGAGCCTAGGACGCTATCCTTTAACCCAAGGGACGATTTGAAAAGGGTGCCACGTCTATAGGGGTTGGGGCATGACATCTAATTTGATATCAGAGCAAGGTTAGCCTGATTTATTTGGTCTTGGCCTGGAGTGATAAGGAGCGTTGGGATTTGGGATGGATAGTAAGATCATAAACCTTATGTATGTATTTGTAACTTGAGATTCAAGGTTGTATGACTGAGTTTTCATTACGTGTTGTTATGGGGTGTGCGGGATCTCGTAAAATACCTGCTATAATAAGCAACCATAATGAGATAGTGCCTTAAGAGATGTTAGTTCAAGGGGATCCCGAAGTAGATGGGACCCAGTAAACATTGGAAACTTCGAAAGCTACAGTTGGAGATATTCGGGAATGGACAAAGTAACGTCGGTCGTATGTTAATTGTGAGGTAATACTAGTGTATGGTGGGAAGTCATGCAAGGAGAGACCTTTCTCGAAAGTACGGTCCCGATGTGGGATGCTTTTGTCAAAGCTTTCTATAGTGAGTTCGACTTGGATCGCATGCAAGGAAAGGATGATCGAGTTCTCGCATCTTCGACAAGATCATATGATCATAGCTCGGTGCGAGGTGAAGATCGTTGAGATGTTGAAGTATATGCCAAGAATGATTGGAGACCCTATGAATAGGGAAAAAAAGTTTCGAGATGAAGCGAGACCCAAGATTAAGGACGAAATGGTGTTATTGAACCTTAGGAGTTATGACGAACCGTATGGAACGATTTGATTGGTGGAAAGGAACTTGACTGGAGGGACAGTTGACTCTGGTTTCAATTGGTACCCTTTACTAGGAAAAGCCATCATATTAGGAAAAAGGGTCAATGATAGGAAGAAGGTATACTATTCCGTCCAATCGAAGGAATGCTATGAAAAAGCCGATATGCAATTCTAAGAGTAAATGTCGACCTTATAGGGGAGGAGCATAGAATAACTACTAACCCTTTTATAGGAACTTGTCTTGAATGTGGTCAATTTGACCATCAAGTGAAAACAATTTGAGTTGACTCCGCTAGGATAGAGTGATGGTGGTCGTAGAATATCTTGATTTTAGTTAGTCGTGACTAGTCGAGATGAGAAGAATTTTTTATTAAATTCGGCTGATGAATATGGAGTTTTAATAAGGTGACTGACACTTCTATGGATTGTGTAAGCCAAAACTTATATGGTACTTTGATGGTTTTGATTATCGACTTTTGTTGATTTAAGAACTCCTCGTATGGATGGAGGATTAGCTAGAAGTTACGATTGCCATTTGGATTATTATCAACCAAGTTCGAGGACATGGTTTAGTAACCAACGGATGGAATGAACGACGCGTTCGGAAAACAAAGACTTAACTTGAAATCGTTGGAGATTGGTGATTAACAATGGTGGGGTTGGAATTGCGAGGATTTCTAACCATAGACTTTGAATTTATGGGGCACCCTAAGGAGTTTGAGTTATTGATTTTGTTAAGGACCCCGATTGGTGAGGTAGGTATTGCGAAGACATCTCGAGATATCGATATGTTGTGGGATTGGCAAAGAGTTATCAACTATGGCTGTCAAAGACTTAGGATTCTTCTCCTCGTAGTGTGATCATTGGTGATGCCTTTAGGAAAGTCAATGAAATGGACATTCTTACTGAGATTGCGCATAGGGTAACCTTTGAGGAGAAAGTCAGCATTTATAACATGAAAATTTTATAAAATCTGACCGATAAGAAGCTAAGCAATGAGTATTGAGTAGTGCAGAAGATTTCAACCCCGACGTATTTTTAAGAAGAATGTTAGTTCTCAAAGTGTGTAGTTTCAAAAGTGCATGGCATTACATCTTGAATAGCAGATAGAAAGTGAATGGATTGGGATGCGTGGCCGAGTGATGCCATAGTACTCTATAGTATTGCCAATGAGTAGTACGGACCTCCCAATTTAAAACCATGTGAACTAGCTGGCAGACGACTTAATAAGGTCATGATGAAGTACGTCTTATCAAAACCCTTGGAACCCTAGGCAAGAATGTAAAACAATAGACTGTGGGGAATAAACGAAGGGAGTTGCGATGGCAAATCGTAAATAAATGATGTAATGAGACTTGCCAATTGACTACGTAAGTTGTTAGGATTGGTGATGATCAAGTATAAGGTTAAGATTGTGGGATGTGGCAATTGGGGAAAGACTAGCTATCGGAGTACGCAACGAAAGCATGGTGAAACTATAAAGTTGAGTAAGGCGATGACCATAGAGGTCTCCCTCATGTTAGTAGGAAATCTGATGAGGAGTCCATTGCAGCGACCATAGTACTAGTTCCATTAGCATAAGAACACATCCGAACTTAAGGAAATGTTACTCGGGAATTGACATGAAGAAGGGATTTCGCTTGGTATGAGTATGACGTCTCAAGACTTAGAGCCAATCTGAACTTAGAACTTGGACTAATCGTAAGTGATGACTAAGTATCGAGGAAGGCTACCAAGATATTGGAGATATCCTTCAATCCGGATTATGGCTCGACTTGCCAATCGATTGTGTTGTGAATTGAGGTGACGACCTTGAATCAAACATGAATCGATATGGGTTGATCTTGCCCAGGCGTAGGTCGACCATAGGATCACCCTAAATTCGAGCGGGGATTGATGCGTAGCGCGATTTGCGACCTAACATTGATCGACAACCAAGTTGGCCATGAGTCCAATGGAGGGCGATTTGTACTAGAACCCCATACCAACCACCCACTATTTAGGATTAGCTACCCTAGTCTACGGGATGTGTTGCTGGAGAACTATCGACCGAGACGAACCAATCCCGCATCAATTTGAATTGGTCATGAGAGGTAATCTTGATAGTGTTCGACTGTACCATCGATCTAGAAACGGGTGATTCCAACCCTAGACCGAAATAGTGAAGGTGGCCCTTGACTTGTCGGTTAACCGTGAGCAAGCTTTGCTCGGTAAGATGGATAGTCCGATCTTTAGCTTGATTAGACACTAAGGATCAAGAAATCCCTAGATGTTTCATTGATTGACTAGTGACATATTCAAATCCTAAAGCGATGATAAAGAGATCAAACATTAGTTGATCCCGCCCATTTAAATAGAATGCCCAAATTGCCATTAGTGTTAGTCGAGAATGGCATCCATAGAAAAAGAAAAGAAAGTTGAGTTCAAGATACATCAGACCGTTTGAGATCTTGAGACGAATTGGGAAATCTGGCATATTATCTTATGTTGCCGTCAAGGCTTGTTTAGGTTTATAATGTGTTCCATGTCTTGGTATTAAAGAAGTACGAGCCCAACCCCATTCATGTGTTAAGCTACAAAGAAATCATGTTGAATGAGGGAGCATCGTATGTGGAATGCTCAGTCAGAATTATGGATAAGAAAGAGAAAGTGCTTCAGAACAAGAGGATTTCACTAATAAGAGTAGACTGGCAACACCATAGAATTGAAAAAGTGACACAAGGAAATGAGGAAGTTATATGACTCAACCTATTTGGATGGATTGTAGATATGGAATTGTGATAAGTACGTGCTAGAGGAGTAGACTTGGATCTGACTTGTAAATTGATGATTGCATTATGGGTTTTGTGCAAGGTCGGGATAAGGATTAATGAAAATCCAGTATTGTATATCGAGCAAAAAGAACGTTATGAGAAATGGCCATTCTTATATTTTGAAGAGTCAGAACCGTAGTTAAAATTGGGGGACAAAATTTCCTAAGTTGAGGAGAGTTGTGATGCCCTGGAAATTCAACCTCTTTTCTATAATAGAATATAGATTATGGATTGTCTGTGAATTCCAGTTTGTTGTTTGAGATTGAATTTCCAAGGATTAGATAATGGACATTGAGAATTTCCCCGAATCGTCAATCAAATTAGTTTAGAGTTCAATCGATTGATCGTCTCGTCTTAGGATAGAAATTCCTAGACTTAGGCTTTCTTCTAACTCCATTGGTTTAGGTTTGGACAAGAATACCCTTCCTAGATTGCCAATTGACTCAAATTACCCTTCGGTCAATAGTGTACCAAAATGCCCTTGACATTTCGAGAAATTACATAATTGCCCCTAGTCCCTATCAAGGCATTAATTAAGGTGGACCCTGCGTTATCTCTAGAGCTCTCTCAAATCAACATGGTCGGCTATCCTTATCTCCTTGTCCCCCAAACCGCCTAGCCCAACCGACCTCCCCCTCTATATCTCTCTTCTTCGCGCGCTCTCTCCTTCGCGATTTTCTACGCGGGCTCGAGAAGAAATCGCTCATTTGAGCTCATCCAAAGGCCAAATCGAGCTTTGTTTATTCCTACGCAATTGTAAGATCAAGGGCTACTCACATCTGAAGGCTTTTTGTTGAATAAACTCACCAAAATGGTCCATGACAGCCTGAGAAGCCGACCGCCCCAATAAGCTCAAATGAGAAATTTCTTCGCGGCATGCACCAACCACCAACATCACTCCAAGATGTCCCTCTACCATCCTTCAATACCACCCTAGCCCCATCGACCGCCGAACCAGCTAGAGAAGTCCCGCAAACCCCTGCTGCCGCCCCTATTTTGTTGGTGTCTCTCAATCTATTTTGTCAAAAACGAAGCTCGTTCTTGTGGCAAACGGTCTTGACACCACCACATATCTTCCATGCCCCCGATCAACCCCCAAACTCGAAGGCTGTACACCGCGCCATGGAAACCATCCATTCGGTTTTGGTTTGAAGAACGGAGGCCGTTGCTGGACTCCGTACGCTACTGCTCTTGCTCGGACACGTCGGGGACCCCGCTAAACCTTCTTAGACCATCATTGAACCGTTTGGTTGCCCATAGAAGTCCGTAGAGGCCCAAACCGCCTCGAACGGGTCTTGATTATGAGCTATAGTAATCATTGATTGGAATTGACGTCATTTGCTCACCAAATCGCAGCCAAGAACTTGAGAGCTCGCCGGAGACCGACGTGACCGTTCCAAGCTCATCTAACCGTGAGTTGACTTCTAATCCCTAGCTAAGTTGTTAATTGCATTTGGAATTAGCGGAATTGTGTTTCCTAGGCATTTAAGTAGATTGATTAGGAATAGGTTAGGCTAGGTTTTGGTTAGGCTAAATGATCTTGTTTGAGAAGAACATTTGGTTGTGATAATCTGTGATTGAATTGTTGGATTCATGATCACCCTTATGAGAAAGAAGTTGGTTCTCAAAATGTCTATATTTGGGTTTTGTTATCATATTGCCCTATCGTGTGAATTGCTTGAAAAGTCTCGTCCGAGTGATTATGTGCCTTGTTCTACTAAAGATCAATTGGATGATTGTTTGAGTGTCGTTGATCCTGTATGTTCTTGTTGGACTTCGTGATTGGCATTGTGCATTCATATGACCTCGAATGTCTCAAATGCATGTTTTAGCATGAAAATGACCAAGGGCCAAGTCTTTAAACATGATTGTGTGAGCATCCGTCTAAATTGATAGCTAAGAATGAAATGGTTACAAGATGAGTTGATTGGTTATATGATGGAATGATGATGCGTGGCCTGGCGAGCTCATATCGTACCTACGGCATGAACCACACGACTCGTCGGTTGCCCGACTTCTTGTGTTGTGTCATGGGTCGTCGGATGCCGGTCGCAGCTTGTGACAGACCGATGCTCCTTAATGGAATGCCTACTTGAGGTATTATGTTACCACTTGTAGTTGCAGTCGCTGAGAGGATATGGGACAATGCCTGGTTTACTAGATGAAGACTACAACATTGTGTTGTATGGATCGTATTAACAGATTTCGGCATTGTGTTGTGTGGATCTATTCACATTAATCAAGCAAATCATCATTAATAACTGGACTTCGTGTGGTGTCCAATGTGTGAATGATGTTGAGCTGCATTATAGGTATTTGAGAACTTGATCCTTGATTTGGATTGACACGATTATACATTGCACCCATGTTGCATTACATGTGATGTCCTGGCAGATAAGTTGCTTGTGGTTGACCTACTTGTATCCCATAATATGTGATTGATCAATAGGATGTTCTAGACGAATCAACGCCTTAGTTGGGCTTAGGCATTGACTTACTAAGATTTATATCTCACCCCATCGTTGATAAACTTTTCAGGTTCGAGTTGATGGAGCTAGTAGTTCTTGTGGAACTATCAAAGCGAGGGTGACGTAGACCTTATTTGGAGTAGATACGAAGTTTAACCTTACCCCGCCTCAAAGCATGAGGCTGATTAGTTTATTATCCTGATTGGGTAATGACATGTCTGTAAACGAAATGATGTTTTTGAATTGAAGTGTTTCTTGCTTTTCTATCCCTATCTTATTTATTGTCTGAGAGTATTAAGCATTTTCGCTTGCATAATAAAGTATCGTGGATCAATAGTAAGCCTGGGACGCTATCCTTTATGATCCGAGGGATGATTTGAAATGGATGCCGCGTACCCGGGGGTTGGGGCGTGCCAATTTGTAATGCTGGGGGATGCCTCTAAGCTGCTGGACTTCATCCGCTCAATAATATTTACATTTTCAACCAAAAGAAAGAAAGATAGAAAGAAGGCCAAAGACTTCTAGAGAAGGCGGAGAGTAGAGTATACTATATCTTTCTTTGATAGAAGATTATCCTCATTCACAAGCTCAATGAATGATGGGTAGACAAAACCCATTACATACCCAAAAACTTGGTACTGCCCAGCTAACACAAACATCCTGAATGGACCATTTGAAGACTGCATATGCCCTAAATGTCCCAACGTCGCAGCGGTAAATGAGCAGCTTAATCGATTTTCTCCCCTCTATGATCACAAAGCCAATTCTGCTACAAGCTGAAGGGACTTATGTCGATCCTTCCGTCAGCACAAGTAGAAATCGCTTCTCTTTCCTTCAGCAGACTAGAGACTTCCAACTCTTACGGCATGCACAACAAATTTTATCACCCTTTCAGTCCTTGGAGTGATGCTATTATGAATTTTCTCTTTTTAAGAAGCTTTACTCGTTTTTACTAGGTTTTGTTCTAAACGAACCGATTTCATCATCGGGTTACATGCTTTGTTTTTACTTTTCCAATATATAAAGTGCGGATTTAACTTATCATTGTGTCTCTCCTCATTCATCGTTCTTTCACTTTCTATATAATCAAATTACATAGAACACTGATGACTAATTGGACAGAAAACACTAAAAGTGAAGAACATGTAAACTTGATTGTATGTCTTGACATCCCTTCGGCCTACTTCTGTTATTTACGATTATTTTACTTTAGATAGGGTAAAAACGTACAAACAAATAACAAAAACTTGAAGAAGAAAAAATTATTAAAAGTGGACAAAATTTTGTGTTATATGCTGGGCTACCCTTCTGACCTACATTGACTTTTATGACCTTTCTTTCTTTTCTTTTCTTTATTTTTTTTTAACTTTTTATAGAAAACACATATACACTACTAACAAATTGAAGAGAGAAGATCAAAGCATATGATTATATGCTTGGCCACCTGTTCGGCATATATTTGTTACTTTCTATAAAGCAAAGGTTCATAGAGCACCAATACCAAATTGAAGAGAAAACACCAAAATTTGAGAAAAAGTGAATTCAATTAAATATATCGCAGCCCGTTTATCCTTCATTAATCCTTGTTTTATTTGCCAGGTGCTCCCATTGGCTTGCTTATGTGAGAAAAATTAAATTTCATTTAGATTTCATACTCTAAATGATCGAGCATTCCGTAACCGGTAGATTTATGATTACCAAATAAAATCGGAAGGCGAAGCAGATGTTCTTCAAGAATGAGCCCCCAATAACAAGAAAAAAAAATTCATATACTAGACAAGCAAAAGAAAATGATTGAGAAGTCAACAGTATCAAGTGGCCACTTCCTATGTAATATCCTTTTTTACCACTTCCACTATTGGTTATCAGTCGATTCTCATCTCTTCTAACAAAGAAAATCCAAATGTCCATGACTTTTCATCGTCGCAATCACCCGTATTTCGTAGGAATTCGATAAAAAAATTCCACGGACATCTCAAATAAAACAGATCCCTAATCACAAATGGCCGGTGGTTCATCTCTTGCCTCGGATATCAAGCACCTCACAATGTGACAATCCTTTCATATAATAAAGAAGTTAAGTTAGAAAAAGATTGCAAGAATTGCAGAGATCTGATCCGATTGCCATGCAATTCTAGAAGTCGAAGCATTATCAGAAATCTAAAACATTGTCCGTTCCATTATATTCGAATAAGTCGTATCTTGATCGGATCAATAAAGAGAGTTGAGGTTATAGTTAAAGCTGCTAGTTGATACCAAGCATGATGATGAAAGAGCTAAACGAAATGTGCTCTTTTTGTACATATGTCTGTAAAGTACTTTCCTAGACTTCAAGATACGAAAACAAGCAAAAATGCCAATTCAAATAAAAGAATAACTTCAATTGATAGTTGTTAATTCGTCAATCATTATAGACAGGACTAACAAAAACATAGTATAAGGGATGTGGAAAAATAGATCAATTAATCATTTGTAATAGCGATTCATCCGTTATGTTCGAATGAAGGGATTTATTAGACAATTATCGAGTACACTAGTATTGTAGTAATCAAATAATAAGAAATTTGAGTTATAGAAAATAATAATAAGCTATTAGAACCCAGGTAGTACTTTTTTTTTTCTTTTGATCTTTTTTCAATCCTATCGAATCTATTTTCGATTTAAGAATAAAGAGTGACCCTACAACAATAACACCTCTTTCTCCCTTGACATTTTAGATACTATGTGGATGAGCCTACTACTGAATTTAATGAGTGAAAATGAAATTATATAAAGCATAAATAAAAAAGGTATTGCACGACTAGATTGTAAGACTAGTAACTCCTATAATTTTTCATTTTATTTTCTAGGTTCTACATTTTTTCCCACGTTTACTAGAAATGAAAATTGTCTTTTCATGTCATAAAAATTCGCTCCCTCACAACTAGTCCCAGAAAGAACCTTCTATGTGCATCACCAATTTTTATTATTCCAATTCTATTTTGCTTTTTTTCTCTATTTTTCTTTCAAATACTATCTACCCCTTTTACTTTTTACTCTACGAATAAAAGAGCCCTCTTAAAATGAAAAATTACTATGACAAAAAATATCAGAACGAAAACTTTTCTACAGTTTAAGCTTATAGTTTTGAAACATAGACTTTCCAATTTCGAATTGAATTTAATTGTGGAAAAAATGGAGAGAAATAAATCTTATAGAATTTGGAGAAATTGGATATTGAATAGTACATGCATGATTCTACATTGACAAGCAACAAGAAAATAATAAAGAAATTTTATTTGTCACTTCATTTCCATACCGATTGAAATTTCTTTGCTATGTCGGAAAAGGGTAATCATACTAATTCAGTATATTCGAAAAACACCTTGGGTACAATATTAAACAGTCTAGCAAGGATGGACATTCATTGAATTTCCATTTACATATATATATCATTTTTTATGGAATCGAACCCTTCTTTAACTATACAAGAATATGTGGAGCTCCGAAGGTTTGGAAGCACATGAGAATGTTCTTTCGTTCGTATCATTACCAGTATTCGAAATTGTGTTATACATAGCATTACTATACCTTCCCCATTCATTGAGGATTGGTTATCCGTCAGCATAGGTTTGGCCAATGACATGTTTGGAAGCCCCCGTCCACGCAAATATTTTCTACGGAATCCTTAAGGAATTCTATTGATAGTGGTCGTTTTGACCCTATGGGACAATTCGATGAGTTTAGTAATTTTAGAGAATCTATAGACCATCGATAGAACTTATCAAATTTTTTACGGTGCGATGATTAGTTGCTCACAGACTAGTTGCACGTATTATTTCCTTTCGAGGGTCAATATCAGCAATTCAATCCACTCAACGATAAATCCAATGCAAATTGTAGAGCTACGGCACAATCGAGACTGAACAAACAAAATGTTGAATAGAATCATACCAGCCTCTTCTTTGAGTTATTACTCACCTTTGTACTTGCTGTTTTATTTTCACATTATTTCTTCAATTAAGAGAAGAAAAATAAGAAGTTTCCCTAACCCATTCGGAAGGATCACATCTCACAATTATCGGGAAAAGAACACTAGAAGTGCCATAACTTTTGTATGGCGTTCACTTGAGTGCCATAACTTTCAAAACGTTCACTTAAGTGCCATAACTTTTAAAAATCATTCACTTGAGTGCCATGTTGACGTGGCAACCGGAAAAGCTGACGTGGCAGTCGGAAAAGTTACTGTAGACGCTGGAAAAGTTGCTGTAGTACGCCGGAAAGGCGACGTGGTACGCTGAAAAGCCGACGTGGCATGCCGGAAAAGTTCTTGTAGCACTCAAGTGAACGATTTTGCTCCGACGTAGCACTCAAGTGAACGATTTTTGAAAGTTATGGCACTTAAGTGAACGTTTTGAAAGTTATGGCACTCAAGTGAACGCCATACACAAGTTATGGCACTCGATGAAAGAAATGGGGGAGGGAAGCGACATAAATGGAAACTACTGGAACGATTTCTCTTTGGATAATAGATTCTGCAAGAGGAATTCTTGTGATTGGTTTAATAGCAATTTCATTTGTGGTTCATACTCCAAGTTAACGGTAAGATGAACTCATGAAGACATTAAAGCTTAAACCCTTGCCTTCTTAAGTTGAACTCTTATATGATTTTATTATTTTAAATAAAAAAATAAACTAACTTTTTTCAATTTTGAAAAAAGCACTTCAACTTTTCTGAAAATGTTTTCGTAAACTTCATTAGTTGATTTAGAAAATCTCTTATTGGACAATAGTATCTTATCAGTCTTTCAAAGTTAGAAGAAAGAAAGAATCACTCAATTTTATTTTCCTGAATGACACGATTACAATAGATATTTACGTCGATAAGATATAACGCAAGGCAAATCCTTTTGGAATAAATGCTTACTCTACTCGATTTATTATCTCATCAAAGTTTTTTTTTTCTAAGCTCTATTTTATGAAAGAACTTACCATGAATACCATAACTTGTGTACAGCGTTCACTTAAGTGCCATAACTTTCAAAACGTTCACTTAAGTGCCATAACTTTCAAAAATCATTCATTTGAGTGCCACGTCGGTGCAAAATCATTCACTTGAGTACTATAACAACTTTTCCGGCATGCCACGTCAACTTTCCGGCTTACCACGTCATCTTTCCGGCGAGCCACATCAGCTTTTCGGCGAGCCATGTCAGCTTTTCGGCTGCCACGTCAGCTTTTCCGGCATCCACGTCAACATAGCACTCAACTGAACGATTTTTGAAAGTTATGCTATTTAAGTAAACGTTTTGAAAGTTTTGGCGGTCAAGTGAGCCCCGTACAAAAGTTATGGCACTTCTAGTGTACTTTTCCCTCTATTTTTCGCTTGTTTGCTGCTTTATATATGTGTATGCAATAGATATAAGAAAGGATTCTGATAAACTTGGAAAAAAAATATATACTAAGGATAGTAATCTCTTACGAACGGGATCAAAAGCCCTTTGTTATGCAGGCATAAGAAGGAAATGCAGAGAAATCATTTCTTGTGTCGAAGAAAAGACTAAGAAGAAGAGACATAATCCTTCAATTTTTATTCTCCACTTACTCATCTTATGTTCAGTATCCAGTAAAATTTTAGATTTTATGCTAACTTTATTCTATTAGAATTGGAAAAAGAAAAAGAAAAAGCTGATCAATTCTATGACATTTGAATATCACAAGAGTTACCTAGTGTTTAACCTTAGGCTCTACAGCTTTTCGCACATGCAATACTGCACTTTCCAATGCTTCTCTTATTATACTACGTATTTGCTTCAATCTTCATCTTCTTATCCGTACCTTGAGATTCTGATTCTGAGCATTGTGAACCCAAGTTCGAGTACTGAGTGTGAGCTCTTTTAGAAGGAGCATGCGGATTGGCGTCCTTTTTCACTAGCCAGGGAAATAGTTCAGTCTCAGTCTCTCTCGAGCGTTTTGCATTGGCACAAAATCAATTTCTTCTCTTTGCTTCTGCGTGGCTTTTAGTTTTTCTGCTTGACCATTGCTTATGATATATCCTGCCACTGCGTGAGTCAAATCGATCCGGAACAACGGCTTGAATTCATGAGACAAAGGCACAATCATTATCCCTAATCTGTCCCGCGAAATGAACAGCCTTTCTGTCTATGATTTGTCAAACACAATTCACGAGATAATGCAGCTAGACTTATCCAAGCGGACAACTTGAGAACATAAACCAAACAGTCAGCTCCTTTTTTCAACATAAACCAAATTGCTTGGTTACACCAGTTATCGAGTTTGCTTCCGCTCATCCGGAGAGAGAGCCTGTTTTTGCTGGGAGAAATCGACTGTGGGGCACTCAACAAGCACTCACAAAGGAACTTTGTTCACACAAGGAAGAGGAGATGAAAGGTGGCTTTTCAATATACTGTATTCACAATCGATTCACCCACACTGAAATGGTTACAAGACACCCCTATTTATAGGTTTAAAATACGACTCTTGATCTACACTAGATACATGAACAAACATGATGTATATACATAGCATTTACTACGCATCGAAATACAAAAAGACTCTAGAAACACTCAACTAATAAAGATAGGTCTCGGTACATGCACAAGCTGGTACATGCGTCTTGGAAGTTGATATACATGAATTTGGTTTAATTTCTAACACTCCCCCTTAAACCAAATTCTCTTCCGTCGATCATTCCAAGTAAACTTCTGAATTTCCGAAACACTTCGATCTTGAGAGGTTTCGTAAAAATATCTGCGACTTGATCACCGGTCTTCACGTGCACAACTTCGATTTGTTTGTCGCTGACTTGTTCTCGAATAAAATGATATTGAATGTCGATATGTTTGCTCCTCTCATGAAAAACTGGATTCTTTGCCAAAGCAATGGCAGAAACATTATCGACAAAAATTTCCGTTGCATCCTTTTGCTCCATATGAATTTCTTTTAGCAACTTTCTCAACCATATCATATGACACACACACGATGATGCAGCAACATACTCCGCTTCACATGTCGACAGAGTAACACTGGATTGCTTCTTTGATGACCATGTAAAAGCGGTTTCACCCAGATAAAATACAAAACCCGTAGTGCTCTTTCGGTCATCGACATCTCCCCCATATTCACTATCTGAATAACCTACGAGTTGGAATAGTTCAGACTGATAATAATACAAGCCAAGAGAGATAGTACCTTTGATGTACCGAAGTATCCTCTTTGCTGCTTTAAGATGAGATGTCTTCGGATTCTCCATCTATCGACTCACAATTCCGACACTGTACATGATATCTGGTCCGGTACAAGTCAAATACCTCAAGCTTCCAATCAAGCTTCTATAATATGTTGAATCAACATCGACACCTTCATCGAACTTCGACAGTTTTGCACCACAATCCATCGGAGTATTAACCGCAGTGCAATTTTTCATGTTGAATTTCTCAAGGATATTTTCAGCATATCCTTTCTGGGAAATAAAAATCCCATCTGCATTTTGCTTTACTTCGATACCCAGAAAATAATTCATGAGACCATTATCTGTCATCTCAAACTCTTTCACCATCAACGCTTTAAAAGTGTCGAACAATCCGAAATTATTTACTGTGAAGACAAGATCATCAACGTATAAACATGCCAATAAAACATCACCTTTCTCGTGCTTCAAGTAGAGAGCATGTTCGTACGGACATTGTTCGAAGCCATTCGCCTTGAAATAAGCATCGATTCTGGAGTTCCAAGCTCTTGGAGCTTGCTTAAGCCCATACAAGGCTTTTTTCAATCTCAGCACTTTGTCTTCATGACCTTTCACAATAAACCCCTCGGGTTGTTTGACATAAATTTCTTCTTCAAGAACACCATTCGGGAATGCTGATTTGACATCCATTTGATATATGGGCCACTGATTTTGAGCTGCACTGGAAATCATTAGTCGGATGGTTTCCATTCGGATGACAGGTGCAAATACCTCATCATAGTCGATCCCGGCTTTACGCTTGTAGCCCTTTGCGACTAGTCCGGCTTATAACGAGTGACTTCTTCTTTCTCGTTCTTCTTGGCCTTATACACCCATTTGACATCGATCGCCTTTTTGTCCTTCGGAAGATCTGCGAGTTCCCATGTTTGATTCTTTTCGATGGCTTCTATTTCTTCATCCATGGCTTTTCTCCATTTTTCTTCTTTAGCAGCTTCATCGAAAATAAGTGGTTCACAATCTGCGAGAAGACATACAAGATGGAGTTCTTCGGTGGTTTCATAAAGTTCAGATAATCTTCTCGATCTTGGTGCTATCGGTTCATCAACACCATTTGAAGAAGTTGACGAGGATGAACTTGGACTTGAAAATGATGTTGGAAAGGAAGATGAAGGATTCGATGAGTTGTTTTCTATTTCGACGGAATCACGTCCCATTTCGACGGAATCACTACGAGCGGATTCGACGACTTGTCGATTGTCTTCCCACAAAGCATCTTCATCGAACTTCACATCTCTGCTTACATAAACTTTCAAAGTAACAGGATCAAACAATTTGTAAGCTTTCGATGAGGAATCATACCCGATAAAAATAAGCTTCTTGCTCTTATCTTCTAGCTTCGATCTTTTCAGGTCGGGTATGTGAGCATAAGCAATGCTCCCGAAAATTCTCAAGTGAGAAACCGTAGGTTTTCTCTCGGTCCATGCTTCTTCGGGAGTAACACCATCGAGTCCTTGCGTGGGACATCGATTTTGCAGATAAGTTGCACATCCGACGGCTTTAGCCCAAAGCTCCTTTGACAAATTTTTGCTTTTCAACATACTACGAACCATGTCGAGAATGGTTCTGTTCTTTCGCTCGCCCACACCATTTTGTTGTGGAGAGTACGGCGCCGTTAAGAAATGTCGAATACCATGGTAATCACAGAATTGATTGAATTCTCCAGAAGTAAATTCTCCTCCACGGTCGGTTCTTAAAGACTTGATAAAATAACCACTCTCCTTTTCAACCATTTTCTTGAAGTGCTTAAACGTATCAAACACTTCCGATTTTTCTTTCAAGAAAAACACCCAAGTCTTTCGAGTAAAATCATCAATAAACGTAACAAAGTATCGATGATTACCATATGAGCGAGAAGTGATCGGACCACATACATCGGAATGAATCAACTCTAGTGGCTTCTTCGCTCGATACGTCGACTCCTTCGGAAAGCTGGTTCTGGAATGCTTGCCAATAACACATCCTTCACATAATTGATCGGGATGATCAATATGCGGTAAGCCATACACCATCTTCTTGCGAGAAAGCATATTGAGTCCGCCGAAATTGAGATGGCCGAACCTCAAGTGCCATAGCCACGAAGGATTGTCTACACATGCTTGAAGGCATGTAGACATTTCATCTTTGATGTTCGGAGTGAACATCCTATTCTTCGACATCGTTACATTCGCAATCAACTTATTATTGCGATCTCTCAACATAAGACATAGATTTTTCATCTGGACAGTAAATCCTTTCTCAAGAAGCTGTCCCAAACTCAAAATATTGCTCGACATCTTCGGCACATAATACACATTAGTAATAAAGCGACGTGTTTCATTCTTCGGATGAATTAGAATCGTACCTTTCCCTTCGACGAGAATTTGGGAATTATCACCGAACGAGACTTTTCCTTTTCTTGTCTCATCCATTTGGACGAATATCTCCTTTCGACCGTACATGTGGTTACTTGCTCCAGTGTCCAAGTACCACGTATCATTTTTTTCATCAGCATTTTCTTTAAATGCCAGCATAAGAACTTGATCACCATCATTCACCAACTTCGCCTTTTCATTTGCTGCCGCACTTTCTTTCTGCCAACACTCATAAGCATAATGGCCACATTTATTACAACGATAACATCAAACCTTTGATTTATCATACCGTGCATTTGTGTTTCTTCCTCTTCCACGAGCACTTCTTTGATTATGAAAGCACTCATTGCTTCGGGCGAAACTTCCTCTGCTTCGTCCACAGCCTCTTCCTTGGAAACCGCCTCTACCGCGTCCTTGTTCACGATCTTGATTGACCCATCGAGTTTGCACGGGGTCACTTCTTTGTCCTTTGTCATCTCGGATAGTCAATCGAGATTGGAATAATTCCTCCACTGGCTCGGACTTGTTTCTTTTCAGTCTTTCTTCATGGGCTTGTAACGAACCCATGAGTTCATCGACCGTCATAGAATCGACATCTTTTGATTCCTCGATAGCGACGACGATGTGGTCGAACTTCTTATCCAATGACCGCAGGATTTTTTCGACAACACGAACATCATGAACATCTTCGCCATTCCTTTTCATCTGATTCACAATAGCTAAAACTCTTGTGAAATAATCAGAAATCAACTCAGATTCTTTCATACGAATTACCTCGAATTTGCCTCTCAAAGTTTGAAGACGAATCTTCTTTACTTTCTCAACACCTTGGTGCGTAGTTTGAAGAATCTCCCATGCCTCCTTGGATGTAGTAGCATTTGAGAATTTTTCGAACATGGAATCATCCAAGGCTTGAAAGATGATTGACAACGCAAGTTGATCTTTCGAACGAGTCTTCTCCAATGCATTCCTCCGAGTTTGAGTCAACGCAACATCTTCATCCGGCTCATCATAGCCATTTTTGACGAGATCCCACACACTATGAGCGCCGAGTATGGCTTTCATTCTGGAAGCCCACTTGCCATAGTTTTCTTTGGTGAGGACTGGATACTGAAAAGGAAGATTGCTTGTTGATGCCATAATCACGAAACCGTGAAGCTCTAATACCAATCTGTTGGGAGAAATCGGCTGTGGGGCACTCAACAAGCACTCACAAAGGAACTTTGTTCACACAAGGAAGAGGAGACGAAAGGTGGCTTTTCAATATCTTGTATTCACAATCGATTCACCCACACTGAAATGGTTACAAGACACCCCTATTTATAGGTTTAAAATACGACTCTTGATCTACACTAGATACATGAACAGACATGATGTATATACATAGCATTTACTACGCATCGAAATACAAAAAGACTCTTGAAACACTCAACTAATAAAGATAGGTCTCGGTACATGCACAAGCTGGTACATGCGTCTTGGAAATTGATATACATGAATTTGGTTTAATTTCTAACAGTTTTAGACCAAAGTAAATTCCTAATGCACAAGAAGTGCTGGTAAAGTAAATCCCAATACCAAAGAAATGCTTCTTTGGAGATTGCAGCGACTATCTACACAGCAATTTGGTGCATATATAATACAAATGCAACTTTACTTGACAGTCATTGACCGAAGGATTAAGATATTGACCTCGCAAGCCACTAAAAATTTTCGTCTCTTTTTCTCTATACTATACCGGGAGATTAAGCGTAATTCCTGAAATGAATCGTAACTAGTATGGTTCAAGTGGGAGTTTCCCAAAAAGTAAAAAGAATGACAACTATTAATCACCCTCCGCTTAGCAACATGCTATTATCCGAATAAGGAGTGATAAAATTCTTTTTTGGTAGTAAACGAATGGGCTAAGTGTGACGCCCTGGAAATTCGGAATCGTAATTTGCTCTGAATTAAATAAAAGGAAGAATTATTATTGAATTCCAGGTGATAAAATTTTAGATCGTAAGGAATTAAGAGACGAATTTTGGACGATTCTCGAAATTTCGTTCGGTTTCGATTGGGTCTCGAAATCGTAGTCATCGCAACTTAAGATTTTTAATCCTCGCGCCTAAGCCTTTTTCGGAACGAGCCTAGCCCGTGAAAATCCAAATTTTATTCTCGGTTGTTGAGCCAAAAATCCGATCAGTCCTAATTCATCAAAAGACCGTTTCGCCCTCATATATTATGCATGTGAGACAAAAAAAATTTAAACTTGATGAAACCCGTGGGCCCCACCTCAGTCAAATCCCACCTACCAATCAAATCTAGTCAACTCTCCCTCTCTCTCTCTCTCTCTCTCTCTCTCTCTCTCTCTCTCCTATACATTGCACGACATCCACCTCTTGCACACCTCCTCCTCCTCCTCCTGCAATTGTTTTGTGCGACCACGGCCCCAAGTTGCCACCACCACCACCGACCACCAGCCTCCTGCATGCGCGCCTGCTCACCGCCACCCGGCGGTCATCAGCTGTCGTGAGCCACTGTTAGGCGTTGAAACAGACTCGAAGATGCCCCTCGCCTGTTTCGGACCCCGAGAGCTGCCGACATTGCACCGGTCGTCGAGGCCACTCCCAACCACCACCAGCCACCGTGCCGTCGTCCTCCACCCTCACCACAGCCCCCTTGACCCCATCCTGCCGCCTATTCCCCGCCGTAACCGTCGGAAAGGCCAGCAACCTCTGTTTGGGTTATGGTGCTCTATTTCACGCCAAGCCGCCGTTCCGTCTCTATTCCAGCCCTCTCCGCCTAGCTCTACCGGTCTCCAGCCACCGCAAGCAACCACCATCGACCCCTCACCATTCCCCAAGGCCACCGGAAGCCAATCCTCGCTTGTGGAGTTTGGATTGAACCTCGGCTAGCCTTCCATGTTTTGAACCGGTGTCCCCTATTTTGCGCCGCGGTTACGTCTGCTGTCGCTCGGTCACCTCCGACCGTCCGCTGCCGCCACCGACGCTACTTGCAACTTCCCCGAAAACCCATCGACCTTGGCCAACCTTTTCCCCAGCCTTGAACCACCCGAAACCCCCAGCCCCCAAAATCCCCGTCCCTTGTTCTAGCCGCCCCTGTTCCGTCACTATTCACCACTGGCCGCCACTATTCCGGCCAACTCCAGCTACCGCCCGCCACCCTTGGGTCTCGTGCCGCTACCTCGAGGTGTCGCCAAGTCCTCCGGACCCTCCTTGACCGAGTTGGAAGCCCAAAGCTCGGGTTGATCGCGAATCGCCATTAGTCGTCGCCGATCATCATCGCCGGGCGGGGCTGAGTTCGTGTCATCGCCGCTCGACTTGAGACCGTCCGAGCTAGTTAAAATTGTGAGTTAGCCCCTAACTCTCGAATAGGAGGCTAATTGCGTTCAGAATTAAATTAATTAGCTAATTATGGTATTTAGGTAGATTAATTACGGTCGGGCTAAATAGAAATGTGGTTTAGGCTAAATGACCATAATTAGTTAAGATTAGTCGATTAGCTAGGTTGTCTATGGCTAATTGTTAATTAGAATTGATTGAATTGAGTAATTGGATTGATTGATCGTGAGCGAGCGACAGGTTAGAGACAAAAGTGCGATTGGCTATCAATTGGAATTAAAATTATAATTAAAAATTGACTGGCCGCAATTGATTAATTGGTTCTTAAATTATTGGATGTGCATGCCAGAATTGACTGTTGATTACCGTAGAGGTCCGATTAGAGGTTAATCACCCCAAATTGCTTGACTTGTCGGTCGATAAAATTGTGCATTCATATGACCATGTATGAGATCAAATTGCATGATTTTGCACAAAAACAGCCTTGGGCCAAGTATTTGAACATGCGAGTGTAAGCATTCGACCTAATTCAAAGAAATGAACTGGCTAGATGTCGAAGTGCTTGAGTGGTCACATAATGGGATAATTCCGACAACCATTGTCTTCTAGTTGGTCGGTCCCGGCAATCATTATCGTTTGGTTGCTGGATGCACGTCGCCCATTGTCTTCCGATCGTTCGTTTGCCGGTCGTAGCTTGTAAAGGACCGGAACCTTTTAAGGACTCCTGTTAGCTCCATGTCGTGTCGACAATCATTGTTTTCTGGTTGGTCGAGCGGAGTTACATGGACTATCAGAAGCCGTCGCCGGAAGTAAAGGACGATGCCCGGTCCTGCTAGGAAAGCACCAACGAACTAGTGTGCTGGACCTATGGACCGTTACTAATAATAAATGGACTACGTATGGTGTCCTGTGCATGCAAGTGCTATGATGCTTTGCCAATGGATTAATCTGGTTTGATTGATTTGATTGTTGAGTCGGGTCTCCATCACATTACGTGTGCCCTGGAGGGTAAGCTTGCATGTGGTTGCAAGTGTCCAATTTCGAAGTCCGATTCGCGATCAATCTCAATTAATTGAAATTTCAGCGTATCTCAAACTAACAAGCGGCTTTTAGGAGTTACGCATATCAACCCGTGATTAATATCACATTTAAGAATTTCTCGAGCCATGACGACTTTGGTTGTCATTCAATTGCGAGGGTCAATCACTAGTCCCGATGGACATGATCGTTAAAAAATAATGTAGGGACATTCGGAACCCATAGGAGGTCAAACGGAGTCACCCGTGATCCAAGCATAAGGTATTACCCAAATCGTTCCTTAACCATTCTAGGATCGGCCTATATTGGTCCAAAATATTCCCTCGACAATTTTCATAACCAAAGAGTCAATCCAAGATCAAGTTCTTAGGTCAACGTACTTGATTTTCCTAGCTAGCCATTCTCATTTGGTTAGTCTACTCAAGAGGGATCAATTCCGAGTGGGATTCAACTGAAATACATCAATGAGACATTTCATTCATTCTGAACTTCAAAAGTGAGTCGAAATATAGGATGTCACAGCAGCGACTATCTACACAGCAATTTGATGCATATATAATACAAATGCAACTTTACTCGACAGTCATTGACCGAAGGATTAAGATATTGACCTCGCAAGCACACTAAAAGTTTTCGTCTCTTTTTCTCTATACTATACCCGGAGATTAAGTGTAATTCCTGAAATGAATCGTAACTAGTATGGTTCAAGTGGGAGTTTCCCAAAAAGTAAAAAGAATGACAACTGTTAATCACCCTCTGCTTAGCAACATGCTATTATCTGAATAAGGAGTGATAAAGTTCTTTCTTGGTGGTAAATGAATGGGCTAAGGGCATAATTCTGTGTCATGTTGCAGATATTCTCCATAAAGCTACCGTTTCTGATCTGCACCAGCACAATAACCCTGGCCGGCCCGTTTAGTGATGGTCTGATCAACATGTCAGTACATTTAATATGTGAACGACATTGATAGTGTTGAAATAATATCCCAATTCCGTCCCCGACATCAGATTGTAGGCCTGGAGGCCTGGCCTAAGTGGGTTTTTCTTTTTTTTTTATTTGGGGGGAAGAGGGGCGGGGGGCGGCATAGCCCAAAAGAATTTATCCTGCAAATCTGTTATGTACTCGAGTATTTTTCCAGTGAATTTGTCACGTGTTTGGGTTGTAATTTCATCTATGAGGAAGATTAAGCCCGCTAGAAACCACTCAAACAGGATTCCGTGTCATTCCTCTATCTTACTCACCATGGATAGGGAAGTCATAAAATACTTAATTAGGCGTAACACTGGGGTTAGCAAACACTTCAGATGTTAAGCAATTACAAATCTATCATATCACTTGATTGTAATTAATTCTTTCGATCGCTCTCCATGTGGAAGGACCTATTTCTGGTTGTTGAAGTTGCCCCCACCAAAAAAAAAAAAGAAAAAAAGGGAAAAAAGAAAAAAGCTAAAAAAGCTCATGCTATCTGGTTGTTAAATGCGGCAAATAACTAACACCTGTTGAAAATTGAAAAAAGAACACGTATCAAGGAAATATCACCTTCTGAAAATTTTAAAAAAGAACATGTCTCAATTATAGTTGATCATATTTTCAGAGCACAATTTATGACTTTTTAGCACGTGCTCCATGACAATCTTCAACATTTATATGATAGATCAATAAAAAGAAAGCCAGATAGAATGGAGTTTGGTTGGTTGGACAAAGTCCTCACAAAGTTGCACAAAAATTTGCATGTGTGTTAGCCATAACTTGTACCCGCATTAGAGTATAATATAGGCCAAAACTTAATAAACACGTAAGAGGAAGAGAGGAAAGAGATATGCACATATATCATAATCGAATGAGATATGTACAAAGAATCAAGAAAATATACTAATTCTCTCTAACATAAAGAAATAACATAATTATCTCTAACAAATGGTGTATTATATCGGGCTATATCTTCCTCCAATCATGTTTCTGATTCGTGAAATTTTTTTTGATGTTTGTAACAGCCAATTAGAGATATGAATGGTGGAAACTTTCCCCAAGAGAAGAGAGAGAAAGACATGAACCAATCTTTTTAATCTGATTATTAAAATGAAAAAAAAAAAACTAACCAAGTCCTTTATCTTTGTCTGTTGTATTTAATATTCAACTAGAGGTCCGCAGGTGATAAACTACGAATAACGACCCAAAAGTCAATTGGAGGACTTAGATGTTACTAACCACCATAGGAATAGCTATACTCCTGTGTTCTGAAACACAGTTTGGTGATTTGATTTTTAATTTTCTGTTAGATCAATGTTAATATTAGTGGATATTACTAATTGGATCACATTTTTCTTAATAACTAGTTCTTTTTTTTTTTTAGACTTAATCACTAGTTCGAACTAGATTTCTATTGACGAACTTCAAAATTGGAAATCGTCATATTCAGTTGAGGGTTATCCAATTTTCCTGAAATTCAAGCTTCTTATATCCCTAATTATCTCTGACCCCCCACAACAACGAAAAAAAATCCCTAATTGTCGTTCTTAAAAATTTGACGTGCGGATGGGAGTTATCCAATTGCCCAGATTTCAAGCTTTTCAAATCCTGGTGATCAATTTTGCCGATGTATTGACTACTGCGTCTTGGAAACAGCGTCTCATTGAAACGAAACACTCCTTCTTCGTCTAACACAGCTTCTTTATCGGATCCTTGAGCACCGTGCCTTCATTCATCGCTGCATCTTCATCAACTTCAAGTTAAGGTAATGCTATAATGTCTTTTGAGTAGAGCGAGTAGTCCGTAGATATTGAGCAAGACATGAATTTGATTTCACATTCACTTCTTGCATGTATTGAATATTTTGTAGACGTGGCCATCGTCCGAAAGATAGTTTTCTATTTTTACCTTGAGTGTCGTAAGTATTTGCAACAACTAAAATGATTGATCTAATGTGGCATCTGCAGAATCGAGGGAAACTTACGCAAGTGCACATGGCTACCGGAGAAATACAATTACCTACGGAAGTGCAGGGTGACGAATTGGACGAACAACACCTACTAGATAATGTATGTCGTGGGGGTATTTTGTTCTTAATTATGCATATCTATACTGCGATATAGCCAATATTATACTTTGAGTTTTACTATCAATAAACCGATTTTTCTTAATTGAATTGCAATATGTTAGTGAATTGAATGTTGCCTTCATGATTAGGAGATTGGAAATATTTGTCTATGGAATTATGTAACTTGAGATGACCCAAATTATGCTTCATGAAGTATCTGGGTGTATGATAGATGATACATCACTTTCTTGAATGCGTTGGCTTGCCCTCTCAAATTAGAGGGATCCAAGAGATCCATTATGCATGCATGCCGAGTTCACATTTAAAATTGAAGAAGTATCACTAGAAAAGCATTATTAGGACTTCTGAGATATGTTCATGCAGCTTCATGAATGGAATGGCGGTAGCCTTGAGGAATATAGCTCTGGATGGGCAGCGTTGATTGTGTAACTAGACTTGTGAATATAACAAAAGACGACCTTTGTGCGAACACTATGAGAAAAATTATCGACTATGAAAGAGTAGTAAATTTTTCAGACACGTTATACGGCGCCGATTGACTTACACAAGATATCAATTGATTTACTTTGCAGATTTTGCCTAGTGATTCTATTGTCAGCCGCAATGTCCTACCACCGGCGACTGAGGTCTCTGCTCCTCCGGCAAACCCGCGCAGGAACTGCTACTCCTTAAAATGTGCAATCGGAGCCTCCGTCATCACCCTTTTTCTTGGATTTAGTTAGTCCCCTCTCTGTCTCTCTCTACATCAAATGTTGTGAAGCGTGAGACGACTCACCCCGTGATCGTGCATGATGTTTGGATTCCACTAAAGCATATATCTTGGAGAATAATTCTCCATACAGTGATGATAAATCTTGCAACTTATCTGTTGAAAAAAAAAAAAATTAGATTGCACCTTAATATTTGTACTTTCTCTGCTAGCTCTTTAGTGGTAAAACTCATAGTTCTATTGCATAAAGTTCATTTGTAACTCATAGGAAAAGGAAATAAAAAGAAAGGAATACTTAATTTCGGATAATAGCATCCATTTTTTTAAGCCAAGCAAGTCAATATAGGAAAAGTTAAACGCACATAAATAACATAGGGCATAATTTTTTTCCAATTCTTTATATATGACTACGATTTATGTTGAACATTGTGATGATATATAACATTATTTTTTTTCTTTATTTTGACAGACATAGGAGTGATGAGTGATGCGGCGGCGTATATAAAGAAGGACAAGAGGATAACCGATAACCAGGTTGACACGCTGGCGGGTTACCTATATTGGCTCTCAATCCTCGGGTCTTTCATCGCGGGGGGGATCTCCGACCGGATTGGCCGCCACTCCACGATCATGTGGACGGGGGGTTTCTTCTCCATCGGGACCCTCCTCATGGGCTTGGCCTACAACAATGCCTTAATCACGGTGGGACGCATTGTAAACCAGGTCAGCATCGGCTCGGCCCTCGCGATCGCCCCCGTGTACATCGCTGAGATCTCCCCTGACTCCTCCCGCGGCTCTCTCACCTCATTACCTGAGGTACTTACTCATTTGTTTAGCATGTTTTTCGTTTGTTTATTTCTTATCAGATTTTGGTCTTTCTTCATGTTTCACGGGCATTCTTTTTGTCACGGGAAAAATTAAAGCTAGGGAGGTGATTTGCTTTTTTATGCGTCGTTTCGTTTGTTCAGGTGGCCATCAACTTTGGCACCTTGTTCGGCTACCTATGCAACTATTTTATATCCAAGCTCAAGAGCAGGCGGCATTTCTTGGTCGGCCTAGGGGCAATCTCGCCGTTCCTGGTCACCATCGGGGTCTTCACCATGCCGGAGTCCCCCCGATGGCTGGTCATGCAAGGCCGCTCAGGCGACGCTAACGACATCCTAGAAAGGACGTACAACTCCCAGCATGAGGCCAGCCGCCGGCTCGCCGAGATCGAGGAGGCTGTCGGCAACATGCAGAGAACCGGGAGGGGCGTTTGGCGGGAACTTTGGCTCCATCGGTCTCCGTTTGTTTGGCACATGATCATATGCGTCCTTGGGATCAACATAATCCAACAGGCCTTAGGTATTGATATTATCTTGCTATATAGCAATCGCATTTTCGAGAAGGCCGGCGTCACCTCTTCCAACGAAAAGCTCTTCTGGACCATCATAGTCCACATTGTGAAAGCAACGTTCTTCCTCATCGCCACGGGCTACCTTGACAAGGTCGGACGGAAGAAGTTGTTGCTAGGAAGCATCAGCGCCACAACTGTCATGCTCGCTGCCCTCGGAATTTGCCTCAACATCATCAGCGATGCCAACAACATCATCGGCGACGCCAACAAGAGCCACGAGGAGCATAATTGGGCGGTGGCCTATTGTATCCCTTTGTTGTTGTTATACGTGGCATCCGTCTCTAGCGGGGTTGGGCCGATTGCTTCAGTGTATAGCGCGGAGATATTCCCATTGAGGCTCCGTGCGCAGGGATATGCAGTGGGCATCATCGCGAACCAAGTGACGGGTTTAGCATTGTCAACAATATTCTTAAAGGATTACCATGCGACCACCGCCGTCTTCTCGTTCATGGTGTGTGGGTTCTTCGCATTCGCCTTTGTGTACTTTATAATGCCGGAGACAGAGGGGCGGGCACTGGAGGATATATGGAAGCTTTTTGTTGAGTACTTCGTGCGGAGGTCTACGGCGGGGGAGAGAGAACGGCAAAGGGACATCGGAGCAGTAGAGGCAGCGGCGATGGAGTTGCAAAGGAACGTCGAAGCGATGGAGGCAGGGACGAGGTCTACAGCAGGGGACATAGAGCTGCAAAGGAATACCGAAGCGGCAGAGGCAGCGGCAAGAGTAGACACTGAGGCTTCACCTTAGTGCATGTGCAACTCATAATGTTATGTTTTCCCGAACTAGCTAAGTAGTGATGAGTTGGTGCAAGTTAGTATTTGTCATGCTTTTATTTGCTGTTTATCTTCTTGTTTAGGGTCTTGATCTTTTCTGAACGCCTTGTTTATTTTAGCATGATATCCGATAATGTTGATGTCCGTTGTCATCAAGGTAGGCACCACAGTGAAGACGTTACGAAAGTAATGGCAGAAGGAATCTAGTTCAATTTGTGGCCTTCCGTCGGGTTTTTCTGATGTATGAAGTAATCGTGCACGTGAAGTACCGCCGAACACCCATCCAGGTAAGCGTTTGATCAGTATCATAGTAAGCACTAATCTCACTGACGTGCATCAAAGTGTCAAATCAAAGGAAGGGGGCTTGGTTGTTGTAGCACTTTCATTGGTTTCTTATTCTTGCAAGCGATCTCGTTTTGAACGGGGAGGAAAGTTTACATTTGCCATTGCAGTGGGGATTCTCTCTCCTCCTTTTTTTTGAAAGTTGAATACGCCCCTGCTCGCATATTCGTTTAATACCCTCAAGTAAAGAGTAATATCCAGCATCCGATTATAGCTTATAATTGCATAGCAATCCCAAAAATTAAGAAAGTTGCATATGTTTTCTCCACATATGAAGTTTCTCTACAACAGGTCATTTAAGAATGTTTTTCAGAAAAACACAGAAGAGTAATCCATTATAATGAAGAAATTCGGGGTCTCCTACATTTGAATTTGCATCCATTCGGTTCAGAGTGTGCTTTGTCCTCCATTAAGGTTTCCTCGATCATAGTTATAAGGTGTCGATTGTTTGAGAAAATTTGAAAGATGCTCGATTATCGGGGAAACGTTGGCACACATGAAACTTGGTGCTGTTTCTTTGCTGCAAATCTAATTTCAAGAAACCATTTTCTTGCCATGAATAGATCATAAATGCAATGCAAGATCATTTTTGAATGCATTCAGACTGTCATCTATTTTTGAGGGTCGTGGCCAGTTTCCCGAGTAAGATCGAAAGAGTCCCAATTATTCCAAATAGAGAATCGGGAGAGAGTAACGAGGAAAAGAGATAGAAAAAAGAAGTCGGCACCTTGAAAAGAGGGTTCCACAGTCGCATCAAATCTGGCTGTGAGCCTTCCAATCCGACTGAACCGCGGACTTCTTCGAGCACTTGTCGCACTTCCACTTCTTCTCCCCGTGCTTCCTGCACTTAGATGGCCGAGCGCCCTCGACGGATCGTGGTGCACGCACGTCTCCTCCGGACGTATGTACACTTTCCTTCAGACCAGCTTCTTGTTCGTCCTCTGCTTCAGCTTCCAGGGGAGATTGTGAAGCTGCAAGTTCTGGTCTCTCTGTAAGCCCTTGTTGCATATGCTGCAGACGAACCGGTTTGTCGCCATGAGCGATTTCGGCAATAGAGCAATCACTTCGGCATCCGGGTCTGCTGCGGTTTCGCAGAGAAAGTAAAGCAAACAAAAGGTCGAATTCCCATCAGCGCATAATTCACAGAAACTTTCCAAGTCAGGATTACAATGTAATGACGGGAAATGTGCTGTATCCACCGCCCTTGTCTGATTAAATGCGGGTCATATTCACGTCCACCTATCTAATCTGAAGAGCTGAAGAAGGAATCCTCTCACTCAATTTCTTTCTTCTGTTTCAGAAAGTTGGAAAGGTCCTGCTTGTTTGTCGGCACAACCGCGCATCGTGCACACCAAGTTCATCAATTTGGATATGTGGGTTAACGGCAGAAGGAAAACTGTCACGCCCGCTCGCATCATCCCTACCATCTCGCCTTGACAGTCAATCGCACGTTCATCTCTAACCTATCGCTCGCTCGTGATCAATCAATTATAATCATCAATTAGCCACAGACAACATCGCTAATCGACTAACTTAACTAATTACGGTCATTTAGCCTAAGCTACATTTCTATCTAATCCGATCGGAATTAAACTATCTAAATATCCTAATTAGCTAATTAATCTAATTCCGAACGTAATTAACGTCCTAATTGAGAGTTAGGGGTTAACTCACAAATGTAATGATGTTCGGTGACGACTCGAGCATGCCGGTGATAACCACAACAACATACGGGCGCCGGCGTCGGACTCAATGGGTCAGGTTGAGTTAATAGGTTTGGTTACAGTCCTCAAATAAAATCCACTCCAACACGACATTATTGGGTCGTTGGCTAACTTACTCATATGGATCTCAACTCATTCATAGGCTACTCTAGTCACATAGCATGGGGCTCTCTCTTCGAGTCACATTCGGAGGCACGGACTGACCTTTACCTATACCACAAATCATAGAAGCATCACTCATTTGTGACATCTCGATCCACTTATAATCTTTCGTCCATTACTCGAAAACATGACCCTATGCACTTTCAAACATTTTTTTTGTCTTTGAGAACCAACTCTAAACATGTGCAATGCATGATCGTCCTCATTACTCATCACACATCGCTTAAATTCGCTTCAATCTTTATCAATCCGAACTTTCTAACTCCATAGGCGATCGTTGCACCTCAAGCTCAATTACCTAATTTTTCAATCTATAACTTCATGCCCGATCACGGTTCGGACGACTCTCATATGCATTCAATCATATTAGCCGTTAGTCCAAATGTTCGTCGTTCACTTTCTTGCGAATCTTCTCTCGTCAATCGAGGCAATCAATAAATTCGACAACTTGAACCATCAAGGTGTCACACCACTTTAAACCTATAATTTGCAATTATCGATCACCACAATTTTTTTTTCAAACAGGCTTACCACCCAACTCCGGCGATTTAAGCCTAGATCCTCGCCTTCCGAACTTATCGTCCAATCTACTACCAGCCACTTTATTATATCTTCAAGTCTGGTCGTTGATAAATCAAGATTACAATCATCTAATCCACTGGCCCTTTACCCAAACGTTTCTTATTTGCTTCTTGAACCTCACATCAACAATTAATTAGGGCCTTTCCACAACAAATAATATCTAAAACAATCGGGAACCAACACAATTTCAAATCTATGACCCACCAAAATCAATCCCGAAACTTCATATCCAAAGCCAATGATATGTCATTTCCATCTCGACTTATCGTTCATAAGTAAATCATTAAACCCCAAGCACACTTACCAGTTCAACTCCGTGCATAACACTTCTTGTTCTCGTTTGTTTCTTTGTGAATCTCCATCTTGTCACTATTCATGGTTACACATGGAAATCAATAACTAAAATCATTAGAATGCCACACAAATTCAAACTTATATAATCCATAAATATCAGTCATCTTTTCACAACTCATATTCATGAGTCTGGCTAACGGTACGTCTTTTCAATTTCGACTCATCACCCATCTTAGGTAATCACGTCAAGGGCTTCGCTATTGTAGAGAATGATTCCACAAAACGTTTATAATAGTCTGCTGATGCTAAGAAACTTCGAACTATTGTCACTATCGGCGACCTTGGCCCTTCCATGACTGTCTCAATCTTGGCTAGATTCACTAAAATTCCTTCACGAGCAAGTACACGGCCTAAGAAAACTAAACGAGTTAATCGAAACTCGTATCTACTAAACTAGGTAGGCAACTCATGCTTTCCAAGGGTCCTCCCTATAATCCTCAAATGCCGCTCATGATCTTTAAAACTCTTCGATTACACCCAAAATATCATCTATGAATACTATCACCAATCGATTCGGATACTCCTTGCACACGTTATTCGTTAAGTCCACAAAAGCAGCAGGAACATTTGTTAAACCGAACGACATCATAGTAAACTCACAATGTCCACAACACGTCCTAAATACCATTTTCGGTATATCCTCCTTCTTAATCATCAATTGATGATGTCCCATTCGTAAGTTTATCTTGAAAAATACCGAAACTCCTTGCTGCTAGTCAAACAAATCATCTATCCTCAACAGTGGGTACTTGTTCTTGATCGTCACTTGATTAAGCTGTAGAAATCAATGTGCAACCTCGGCGATCCATCCTTTTTCCTTACGAATACATAGGTGTTCCCTATGGCGGCGCACCGGGGTGGATAAATCCTTTATCCCGCCACTCCTACATCTGCACTTTACGCTCCATAAGCTCCGACAACGCTATCCTATATGGCACCTTAAAGATCGGCTTCGTCCCCGAGGCCAGCTCCACTACTACTCTATTTCATTTTCTGGCGGCGGTCTTGGCAACGCTTGAGAGAAAAACAAGCGGAAACTCGCACACTACGACAATATCCCCCAACCTAGGCTCCTCCACAAACGTATCTACCACGGTTGCCGGGTAGCCTTGACAACCACTCTCCAACGGACAAATCACTCCCAGCGATGATATCGAAATAGTCGAAGTTCTTTCTCGATTACCATCATACCCGAACTAATATAATCTAATAGGTCAAAACATATCGCCTTGTGACAACATCCATCGTAGTTCTAAGATAATTCATCTTAATAATAATATTAAAGTCGCACGTCGCCGGTATGATCAAATCTATTCCCTCCATGTGATCACTTATAACCAACTTACATCCAGAACATCCTACAGCAGACACTACCCTATCCTTTAGCGACGTCGAAATTCTAAGACTGTTTCCAGCGGTTCCAAACTCAACCCAACTAGTTTGACAAACTATGCTCCTATCAAGTACCTTACGGGGCCATGTTCACCCCAAAGCAATACTAATGAGAACTCGGGCATGTAGCCTTAAAACTTAAGCAACAAACGCATGCACAAAATTTTCAATTCTACTAACTATCACAAATCCCAAAGCTCCTTATCACTCCAAGCCATGACCGGATGGATCGAGCTGACCTTGTTCTAATACCACATTGGGCGAGGATGTCACACCCCGATCCCCGGGCATGCGACATCCGTACCAATTCGCCACGGTCACGAAGGATAACGTCCCAAGCACGTTATCAACCCATTTATTTTTTTCTTCATAGTAAGCACATGTTGAAATGATTTACTCCCAAACAATACATCAAGGCGGGGATAGTTAAACAAACGGTCACATCAAGCAAAAACACGACAGGTCGGCAAATACCACGTTGTATTTAATTATATTTGTTAGCCCCAATAAGTGAAATAACTATAAGCCCATTCTTCGAGCCACTTTCTACAACCCAAAGAGATGCTAGGTCGGAATTAACACAACTTTCAAACTACTCCAATAAGGTCCACATACACTTCCAGTTCTTCATGACTAAAGCTTGAAAATGGTTAGCGACAACGAGGTGAGATATAAATCTCAATGGGTCAATGCCTAAGCCTGGTTAGGGCATTGATTCACTGAGAATGTCATAACAAATAATCACCACATCACAGAATAGATATTCCAACCACATGCAAGCATACCCTCTAGGAGCCACAATAATGCAATGCGGACGCGACATAACAGTCAACCAACCAATCTAATGGAAAAGCTTCACATCACTCGCATGCATAGGGCACGATACGTAGTCTGTTTACTAATAGAAATGACTCGTAGGTCCAACACATTAGTCGATTAGTGCTCTCCTAGCAAGACCAAGCATCTTCCCTTAGTTCTAGCGATGGTTATTGATAGTCCATATGACTCTGCTTGACCAACCAGAAGATAATGATTATCGACACGACATAGAGCTAACGGGAATCATTAAAAAGGCTTCGGCCCTTCACAAGCTGCGACCAACAAACGAATAGCCAAAAGACAATGAGCGACGTGCATCGAGCAACCGGAAGACAATGATTACCAGGACCGACCAACCACAAGACAATGATTGTTGGAATTATCCAATTATGTGACCACTCAAGCACTTCGACATCCAGCCAGTTCATTTCTTTGAATTTAGTCGAATGCTCATACACTCACACTCAAATACCTAGCCCAAGGCCGTTAGCATGCTAACTCATGCAATTTAATCTCATAGGTAGTTATATGAATGCACAATTCTATCGACTAACAAATCAAGCAATTTAGGAAGAGTAACCTCTAATCGGACCCCCATGGTAATCAACAGTCAATTTCGGCATTCAAATCCAATAATTTAAGAATCAATTAATCAATCACGATCAGTCAATTTTTAATCACTATTTCAATTCCAATTGATAGTCAATTGCACACTCGTCTCTAACTTATCGCTCGCTCGCGATCAATCAATTCCATCAATCAATTGTAATCATCAATTAGCCACGGACAACTTAGCTAATTGACTAACTTAACTAATTACGGTCATTTAACCTAAGCTACGTTTCTATCTAATCCGATTGTAATTAAACTACTTAAACACCCTAATTAGCTAATTAATCTAATTTCGAACACAATTAGCATTCTAACCGACAGTTAGAGCTAACTCACAAATGTAATGATATTTAGTGAAGACTCGGGCACGCCGGTGATGACCACAACAACGCATGGGTGTGGACGTCGGACTTAATGGGTCGGGTTGAGTCAATAGGTTTGGTTCGAGTCCACCAGTTTGGTGCTAGTTAACGAGTTCGATTGGGGTCAACGGGTTTGGTTCCGGTCAATAGGTTCGGTTCGGGTCGAGTAAGGACTTCAGGTCGGGCCGGCGGGTCTTCGTGGTCGGCCCAAGTCGGTTCGGGTTTCGGGTCGGCTAGGTATCATAGGTTCGAGCGTGGTTTGATTTGAGTCCACGGGTCCGGCTTTGGGTCGGCGTCCGGGATGACGGGGCTGCGGCTCGGACGACCGAGGACAACGATGCGGCATGACAGGGTAGCACAAGTCACAACCAGGTGAAGGATCCCGAGTCACGGGGGTTCGGCTCGAGCTCGGCTCCGGGACGTAGCAGTAGCTCGGGGTTCTTGGTTCCTAGCGACCGGAAGGTTCGAGTTTCGAATGGGGGTCGAGCTCAAGTCCACGGTTCTCGAAAATTCACGGATCGACGAGTGGTAGTCGGGGGTCCGACGAGAGTAGCGGCTCGAGGCGGTGGTGGTTGGTGGAGTCGAAGTTAGTTGGGATAGCCGATGGATTTGGGGTGAGGGCTCAAGTCGACGGGGCGACCGCTAGTCTTAGGTCCTCGAGCGAGCTCGGGCTGGTGTGGGTCGTGACTCGAAGGATGCTGGCCGGGTCTAGTTAGGTTGGGGCTATGGCTTGGAGAGGGCGGCACGGCGTGGTGACGGCCGACAGATTGCCGAGAACTATCGGTAGCCGGCGGCAACGAGAGGCGGTCAACAACAAGACGGCGAATGTAAGCGGTTGCGGGCGGTGTGGCGTCGGGCGGTGGGTAAGGAGGAAGATGGAGGCATCGTCGGGTGAATAGGGGGTAACGAGAGAGAGAGAGAGAGAGAGAGAGAGAGAGAGAGAGAGAGAGAGAGAGAGAGAGAGAGAGAGAGAGAGATAAGAAAAGGAAAAATAAAAGAAAAAGGGGAGATACTTGACTGATGGGGTGTGATGTGAAGGGGGAAGATGGCTGAAGTGAGAGAGATGAGGGGACCCATGGTCAAAGGGTTAAATCCAACTTTTTTTTAAACTTTGACTTGTAGTGAAAATATCTAAGGGTAAAACGGTCATTTGACATGAACGACTGAAGCTAATTTGGTGCATTCATAATTGGGGTTCGGTTAGAGCTAGGCTCGAGTGTGAAGGGTCTCAGCACTACTATGCGACGACTATACTACCGAAGCCTAATCTATTCTAACCGACATCTCAGTACAAACCAATTGTTGTCTCTCAAATCCTCAAAAATCCAAATTTATTTAACAGTCTGGGATTTGTGATTTTTCTTATAGACATCAAAATTTCAGGACGTCACATCGGGAAAGCGGCATGGGCTCGAGGGTGGCGGCTAGTGATCTTCGGCAGCCGGAATAGTAGATATCAGTGCAAGGCAGGGCGAAACAGAACAAGGCAGAGTGTCGGGAGCAGGGGAATGGCGGTGTCGGGGGCTATTTTGTGGGGTTCTTGGGTCAACAAGGCAAGACAGTGGCACCATGGGGTCTCGGGTGTTCTACGGAGTTGGTGGGTGGCCAGTGACCAAGGTGGAGGGCGACCGGAGATAGCAAAATGGAGGTTGCGCAAAACTGGGCGCAAAACTAGGGGCGGGTTCAGAACAAGGGAGGTGGTTCCGGTGTTGATTTTGAGTTCCACAAGTGACCAGTGGCTACTAACGGCTCCTGAGAACGACGGGGGGTGGAGGACGGTTGCTTAGAGCTGTTAGTGAATGGCAGAGAGCAGCGGGGACGGCGAGGCAGCTTCGGAATCCCAAAGTAGGGCCTGCAATCTAAAACAGGGCACTGCGGCTCCTGTGGTTGTTCTGGGGGGTGACGTGCGGCGGGATGGGGTCGAGAGGGTTGTGGTGAGGACGGACGACAACAACGTGGTGACTAGTGGTGGTCCGGGGCGGTGACAAGAGCTGTCAAAGTTCGAGCAGCCCACGGACGCCGAAACAGAGTAGACTAGGTGCCGAGGTTCCTCGGGGCTGCTCGACGGCTCTGTGATGGCGTGCGATGGTCAGAGTGGTGTCGGATGGTCATCGGAGGTGGTGTCGACGGGTTGAGGCCAACGCTGGTGGGGGTGGTCGCGCAAAACGAAGGAGGAGGAGGCTTCAGCTGAGGGGGTTCGTGCGTGAACAGAAGGAGGAGGGAGCAAGCGCAGGAGAGAGAGGGATAGAGAGAGAGTGGGTGGGGGATTGACCTTTGACTTGAGGGATGTATGGGATTGGTTGGTGGTGGGGTTTGTGACTAGTGGGGCCAACCTAGGATTCAAATATTTTGGCACTTTATGTACAAAGGAGGAGCAAAAAGGTAATTTTCCAAATTAGGACTAAACAAAAGCTTGGCATATTGAAAGGAGAGTATTTTGGTCTTTTCACAGGCTAGGCTCGGTCAAGAATAGGCTTAGGTGCGAGGATTAAAAATCCTAAATCGTGACGACTAAGCTTTTCGAACCTAATCTAAACCGATTGATATTTCGGGAATCGTCCAAATAATTATGACTTACGTCCTTACGACCCGAAATTCAATTTTCATCATTTTATTGAATTCTCGTACTTTATAGTCAACAAATTTTCAAGGCGTCACAAAAACTCCCCTAATACAACTGAAGAACACAAACTCCTGACTCCACGCATCAACTTTGTAACCATCATAGACGCCATGAAAGAGACTATTTCTACTCCACCTTCGTAATCGAGTTTACTTGTTCCGAAATCACCCATTTTCACCCTCCTCTGCTCGCTGGAGGGTCTCATGTCACTTTGAACTAACTTTCTTTCGTGCAAGTGGTTGAGACCTTTGAGAACAAGTTGGGTTACGAAGGCGAGCTCATTCTCACGCGAGATAAGAACGCCCTCTCCGTCCACGAACTCCCTTCAAGATTCAGACTTTGCTGCCATGCCCGGCGAAAACGTCGTGTAACATAGCAATGGGGCTGTTCAAGCCTAGATCACATGTGTGGTTTTGGCTTCTTGTTGAATGTGGTGTTTATGTCGTAAGTTGAGTGGGGTCAAGAGTATTCTGGGAGCATAAGGCTTCGACCTGAAACGGTGGATGACCTTGTAGATTAAGCTGATGTGGCTGGTTAAGCTCACGCGGTCGAGCTAGTCGAGGTCGGAGGGATCGAATGGGTGGCGATGAGGCACAGAATCTGATGAGTTTGGTGGAGGGTCGTAGGGCTAGGGACTTTGAGAAGGATGAGAGATGAGGTTTCAATGTTCCGTGGTGACAGACTACAACAACCCTGGAAGCACAATTTTTCGTAGCTACTCAAAAGGGCTGTGAACTCTACTTGCTGGACATTGAGGGAGTTCCTGTGATAGAATAACGTTGGTTGGTATGGTTCTGCAAAGTATATTGACCCACCGGAGCAGATCATCCATATCACATCCCAAGTCAGTTTAAAAAAAAAAGTGGTGATGCAGAGAAATTTCAATTACTATTTCTCTAGCTTGTGGTGTAAAATGGCACAATGAAAGAATACCACCCAAGCTAGCAGACAACAAGTGCAGGCGAGTGCGAAGAAAAATCTGTGTAGCTTTGAAGCCGCCTCCAAAGAAGGATGAATGCGGCGTCAGAATAATGGTTTTTTTTTTTACGGGCTCTGTTTCTCTTGCTCCTTTTTTCCTTCCGTTGAAGTCCAAGGCTTGAGGTTGCTCTGATCAACTCTGCTTCTTCAATTACTGTTTCTGGTTTTGGAGAATTCCTAGTCTCGCCTCGGACCACTGGGTCCTGCGTTATCCACCGCACGTTCGACTCCAGGCGTTGTTGCTTGTCTCACTCTCTCACTTGGGAAGGTAATCGGATTGAATTGCTGGGCTTAATGATCCTCTGCAGCTATTTGTAGTTTGATCGCACACTGCCTAGTGTAAGCTTCGGTGTGTCGACAAAGAGGCACCCAGAAAAATTGATTGGATTCTCATAGATTGAACGCAAAAGTTGATGGCAACAAAATGCTTCTGGTTCGCTTTTGATTTTTTGATTTGAGGGATGGTGTGGAGTGTGCTTTCTAATTGGTTAAGTTGAACCTTTTGTGAATTTGGAGCTCTTGCCATGTCAGTGGTGACTTTTGTCGTAAAGTAAGGTATTGAACCTGTATCAACTTTGATGTAAAATACTGAGTTTGCTAGAAAAATAACCCAAGAGTTCCCAAATGGAAGCTTTAACCAATTACCCGGAAATGTCCCCAGATGGAAGCTTCACAAAAAAACTTAAACTTGATTGAACCCATAATTTGGTCGGTCTAAGTAGAGTACCAGCATCTAACGCTACTCTTTTTATTTACTTTAGTGTCGGGATTTACAGCCGACACCTTCAAGTTTCTTGCAGTTGGTATTTGTATATTTCCAGTGGTTAATCAAATTTGTATGTCTATCCTTGATTGTAATTAGCAGCTACAATTAGTCTTCCAAGACAAACTTAAGTTTGCACAGAAGAGTATTGCATTTAAGGTTCATAATTTACGTCTGCGTTTTCTTCTTGAACCCCAAATGGTGTTGGAAAGAAATGCTTGCAATGAAGTATTTTTTTTAGAAAAAAAAATGATTTCCATGTTTTATATGTGCATGGGCTTCAAAGAGAACTCATTGAAGGGGTAGTATAGCTTGGAGCATTTGGGTTCACAACACAAAATGCAGAGGCACCCCAATTATGCAGCTTCACATGGGGGGTAGTATGGCTTGGAGTTGGCGATATCTCCTCAAATTGCGACCTTTTCTAACCTTGGTTACTTCTAGCTCACGGTATTATTGCCGAGAGACTCCTAAAGATATGTTTCCTTGCAACCATACATTGCATTTGGATGAAGTGCAATAAGACACTGTTCCAAAACAATTTAACTAACATGCATATTATTTTGGCAAAGGTGCATTAAAATATAAGAGGTAGAGCTTCATTTTACCAAAAAATTCGACCATCCTAGACAAACATAGTTTTGGCTACTATGTGGAGACTTCTTACCTCTATCTTTTTGAATTATTAGCTCTATTTGTAATGCTGGGGGATGCCCCTAAGCTGCTGGACTTCATCTGCTCTATAATATTTACATTTTCAACCAAAAAAAAAATTGAAAGAATGCCAAAGACTTCTAGAGAAGGCGGAGAGCAGAGACTACTATATCTTTCTTTGATAAAAGATAATCCTTATTCACAAGCTCAATGAGTGATGGGTAGACAAAACCCATTACATGCCCAAAAACTTGGTACTGCCCAGCTAACACAAACATCCTGAATGGACCATTTGAAGACTGCATATGCCCCAAATGTCCCAACGTCGTAGCGATAAATGAGTAGCTTAATCAATTTTCTCCCCTCCATGATCACAAAGCCAATTCTGCTACAAGCTGAAGGGACTTATGTCCATCCTCTCGCAATGCAATCCCCCATTGATTTCAGATCCTTCCATCAGCATAGGTAGAAATCGCTTCTCTGTCCTTCAGCAGACTAGAGACTTCAACTCTTACGGCATGCAGAACAAACTTTATCACCCCTTCAGTCCTTGGAGTGACGTTATTACGAACTTTCTCTTTTGAAGAAGCTTTACTCGTTTTTACTAGGTTTTGTACTAAACCAACCGACTTCATCATCGGGTTACATGCTTTGTTTTTACTTTTCCAATATATAAATTGCGGATTTAACATAACATTGAGTCTCTCATTATTCATCGTTCTTCCACTTTCTATATAATCAAATTACATAGAACACTAATGACTAATTGGACAGAAAAGACTAAAAGTGAAGAACATGTAAACTTGATTGTATGTCTTGACATCCCTTCGGCCTACTTCTGTTATTTACGATTATTTTACTTTAGATAGGGTAAAAACGTACAAACAAATAACAAAAACTTCAAGAAGAAAAAAATTTCTAAAAGTGGACAAAATTTTTTATTATATGCTGGGCTACCCTATCACGTCCCGACTCTCGTGTACGCGGCATCCCTACCAAAACGCCTTAGGTTGTAAAAGATAATGTCCCAGATTCGCTATCAACCAACAACATCATAACACGCATGCAGAAACGCGAACTCTCCCGACTCAAGAAAAACAGTAGGGATAGAAATAAGATCAACAACATCAGTCATATACAAGAACAACTATCAATATAGTACTAAAAGCATATGATTATTAACCCCACAAAGCTGCAATCAAATACAACCCCATTCTTCGGGCGACTCTCTAAGACCAACAAAAAGGTAAAAGGGTCAAGTAGGGTTAAGTTCTCATCTACTCCAAAAAGAACCACATCATTATAGCTCACGTCGGTATCTATCAAAAAGACTACGGACCCTTGAAAGTCATGGTGAAGGGTCGTAGTCGGAAGTCAACGATATCTTCCTCAATCGAGTCGGGGTCGGGATCGGAGTCATGTTCGGGGTCTACGATCTCACCATTCGGTGTATCGAGTTCCATCGGAACCCGGGATGAAACAGGTGGAACCGTGTCAGGCGGCCCCTCGAGTTCACGGAGTGGGTCCCAAGTTTTCACCCTATCATCCAAGGACCAGGCTTTAAAGACATGTGCCACTTGATGTGGCAAGCCTTCATCCATCTAGATCGTAGTGATGTGAAGTTCCTACATCCTATTCGTACCCTGTTCCGGATGATACACGATGTCGTAGGACTAGTCGATTGGGACCACGAACTTGACAAGTCGCTGCATCATTATGGACCTGAAATGGTTAACAATGGGGTGAGATAAAAATCTCCATGAGTTAATGCTTAAGCCCGGCTAGGGCGTTGATTCGTCCGGATGGTCCTATCAGTCAATTACATATCAAACATAAATGTTCCAATCACAAGCAGCTCACTTGCTGAAAATCACACAGTATGTAATACTCGATTCAATATGCCAAACATAACAATCCTTGAACATCACATCGGTCGCATACACAAGACACCACACGTGGTATAATTATTAACAGCCATCTAGCCCAATTGTACACGACTAGTGTGACTTTACACTACGACCGGCAGTGCCTCTTGGCAAGACCGGGTTTCATCCCTTACTTCCGGCGACGGCATCTAATAGTCTGTGTGATTCTAATCGACACGGCACGGAACTACCGGGAATCCCTGGAAGGGCTCCGATCTGTCATAAGTCGCGACCGGCATCCGCTCATTCCAACGACACGGAAAGGCGTGCATCTAACAAGTCGTGGAATTCCAATCGACACGGGACGATGTTGTCGGGAAAAATTCCATCGTGTGATCACTCAAGCACAATCAGAAATCAACCCATTTTATCTTTGCGTTTAGCCAAATGACATACAAATGTGCTCAAAATCGGGCTACAACCTCTTTTATGCAACCCATGCAACTCATGCTCACATGTAGTCACACAACCATGCATATTATCCACCGGACTCTGCATCAATAACTAGGGTGGTCAACCCTCAACCAATCAATTAATTCAATCCGCCGTCCACCAAGGTGCTAAATCAAATAGTCTGAATAATTTGTAAATTGAGCGCAATTCAATAATCCGGCAACGAGTAATCAATCCAATTGCCCATAATTAAATCCAAATCACCAATCAATTAGTTGCTTTAGTCCCCACTAGTCACAGTCGGATTAACCTAACTAATTAGGGCCATTTAACCTAAACCATGTCTCTAACCTAGCCCGGCCCTAATTAATCTACCTAAACACCCTAATAAGCTAATTAAACTAACTCCAAACGCAATTAGCGTCCTAACTAGGGGCTAAAGGTCAACTCACCATCAAATAGGCGAAGTGAATGCGGCGGCGGTTCTTGAAAACCTTCGGCTCGATTATCGGTCTCAAACAAATTGCGAACCAAAATCGTCGGATCACGCACCCAAACTCTTGGCTTAATAGGTCCACAAGCCTAGTACCGGGCCCAACTTCACGCCCAAAACAAATTAGGCCTTGGTCCAAAATGAAGGCCCATGAAATAGGCCCAATAGAACCAGCCCAGCTTAAAACAGAGGAAACAGCCAAAACAGGGCAAGCGACAGGGCTTGCTGTTCATGGCTAGGGCAACACTTTTGACGAGTGACGAGGTGGCGGCGAGTGGCAGGAAGAAATTCGATTTAAGGGGGAGCAGTCGTGGATGAGAGTGATAGAGAGAGAGAGAAATATCTAGAATTTTGACTAAGGGGGGCTGAAGTGATAAAGTGGGACCCACAACACTAATGGTATTGTCCTTTAGTTCATAAAGCCCTAGGGGTATTTTTGTAATTTCAAAAGTTGGCCGGGGGCATTTTGGTAATTTTACATGTAAGGGTAATTCAAGCATCTAGAAATATGACGGATGGTAATCTAATCCAAACTCGAGTCGATTCAGTTAGAGCGAGGCTCGGTACAAAGATTTCTAGTTCTATAGCGCGACTACTCGATTAATCAAAGCCTAGTTCAATTCGATCAACGATCCGGATAATTTCCAATTTTTGATTTCGAATTCCTTAAAATTCAATCTTAAGCAACAAACTAGAATTCATAGTCATTTCATAGATTGGATTTTACTATTAAACAAAGGTCGAATTTCTAGGGCGTCACTTATCCTTCTGACCTACATTGACTTTTATGACCTTACTTTCTTTTCTTTTCCTTATTTTTTTTAAACTTTCTCTAGAAAACACATAGTACACTACTAACAAATTGAAGGAGAAGATCAAAGCATATGATTATAAGCTTGGCCGCCTGTTCGGCATTTATTTGTTACTTTCTATAAAGCAAAGGTTCATAGAGCACCAATACCAAATTGAAGAGAAAACACCAAAATTTGAGAAAAAGTGAATTCAATTAAATATATCGCGGCCCGTTTATCCTTCATTAATCCTTATTTTATTTGCTAGGTGCCCCCCATTGGCCTACTTATGTGAGAAAAATTAAATTTCATTTAGATTTCATACTCTAAATGATCGAGCATTCCGTAACCGGTAGATTTATGATTACCAAAAGAAAATCGGAAGGCGAAGCAGATGTTCTTAAAGAATGAGCCCCAATAACAAAAAAAAAAAAAAAAATTCAGATACTCGACAAGCAAAAGAAAATGATTGAGAAGTCAACAGTATCAAGTGGCCATTTCCTATGTAATATCCTTTTTTTACCACTTCCACTATTGGTTATCAGTGGATTCTCATCTCTTCTAACAAAGAAAATCCAAATGTCCATGACTTTTCATCGTCTCGCAGTCACCCGTATTTCGTAGAAACTCGATAAAAAAATTCCACGGACATCTCAAATAAAGCAGGTCCCTAATCACAAATGGCCCGTGGTTCATCTCTTGCCTCGGATATCAAGCACCTCAAGATGTGACAATCCTTTCATATAATAAAGAAGTTAAGTTAAAAAAAGACTGCATGAATTGCAGGGATCTGATCCGATTGCCATGCAATTCTAGAAGTCGAAGCGTTGTCAGAAATCTAAAACAATGTTCATTCCATTATATTTGAATAAGTCGTATCTTGGTCGGATCAATAAAGAGAGTTGAGGTTATAGTTAAAGCTGCTAGTAGATATCAAGCATGATGATGAAAGAGCTCAACAAAATGTGCTCTTTTTGTACATATGTATATAAAGTACTTAACTAGGCTTTGAGATTCGAATATAAGTAAAAATGCCAATTCAAATAAAAGAATAACTTCAATTGACAGTTGTTAATTTGTCAATCATTATAGACAGGATTAACAAAAACATAGTATAAGGGATGTGGAAAAATAGATCAATTAATCATTTGTAATAGCTATTCATCCATTATGTTCGATTGAAGGGATTTATTAGACAATTCTCGAGTAGACTAATATTGTAGTAATCAAATAATAAGAAATTTGAGTTATACAAAATAATAATAAGCTATTTGAACCCAGATAGAACATTCTTTTCTTTTGATCTTTTTTCAATCCTATCGAATTTATTTTCAATTTAAGAATAAAGAGTGACCTTGCAACAATAACACCACTTTCTCTCTTGACAATTTAGATATTATGTGGATCAATTTAATGAGTAAAAATGAAATTATATAAAGTATAAATAAAAAAGGTATTGCACAACTAGATTGTAAGACTAGTAACTCCTATAATTTTTCATTTTATTTTCTAGGTTCTACATTTTTCCCCCATTTACTAGAAATGAAAATTGTATTTTCATGTCATAAAAATTCGCTCCCTCGCAACTAGTCCTAGAAAGAACCTTCTATCTAATACAAGAAAACAATGTGTGCACCACCAATTTTTGTTATTCCAATCCTATTTGGCTTTTTTTTCTCTATTTTTTCTTTTAAATACTATCTACCCCTTTTACTTTTTACTCTACGAATAAACGAGTCCTCTTAAAATGAAAAATTAATATGAAAAAAAATATCAGAATGGAAAGCTTTTCTACGAGTTTAAGCTTACGTTTTGAAAGGGTGACTTTCCAATTTCGAATTGAATTTAATTGTGGAAAAAATGGAGAGGAAAAAACCCTATAGAATTTGGAGAAATTGGATATTGAATAGTATATGCATGATTCTACATTGACAAGCAACGAGAAAATAATAAAGAAATTTTATTTGGTACTTCATTTTCGTACCGATTGAAATTGCTTTCTTGTGTCGGATAAGGGTAATTATACTAATTTAGTATATTCGAAAAACACCATGGGTACAATATTAACGATCTAGCAAGGATGGAACTTGAGTGAATTGCCATTTACATATATCATTTTTTATGAAATCAACCCCTCTTTAACTGTGCAAGAATTTGTGGAGCTCCGCATGTTTGGAAGCACGGGGGAATGTTCTTTTGTTTGTATCATTACCAGTATTCGAAATTGGGTTATACATAACATTCTTGTACCTTCCCCATTCATTGAGGATTAGTTATTCAGCATAGGTTTCGCCTATGATGTGTTTGGAGGCCCCCGTCCACACGAATATTTTCTAGAGAACGCAAAAGGAATTCTATTGATAGTGGTTGTTTTGATCCTATGGAACAACTCGATGAGTTTAGTAGTTCGTTTTTAGAGAATCCATTGACCATAGATCGAACTTATCAAATTTTTTACAGTGCGATGGTTAGCTGCTCACAGACTAGTTGTACGTATTGTTTCTTTTTTAGGGTCAATGTTAACAATGCAATTCACTCAACGATAAATCCAATACAAATTGTAGAGCCACGGCACAATCAGACCCGAACAAACAAAATGTTGAATGGAACCATGCCAGCCTCTTCTTGGAGTTATTACTCGTCTTTGTACTTGCTGTTTTATTTTCACATTATTTCTTCAATTAAGAGAAGAAAAATAAGAATTTTCCCTAACCCATTCGGAAGGATCACAGCTCACAATTATCTATGGTTGTTTATGTCTTTAACATGACAGCTTGAAGAAAGAAATGGTGGAGGGAAACGAGATAAGTGGAAACTATTGGAACGATTCCTCTTTGGATAATAGATTCTGCAAGAGGAATTCTTGTGATTGGTTTAATAGTAATTTTCATTTATGGTTCATACTCCGAGTTAATAGTAAGATGAACTCTTGAAGACATTAAAGCTTAAGCCCTTGCCTTCTTAAGTTAAACTCTCATATGATTTTATTAGTTTAAATTAAAAAAACAACTTTTTCGATTTTGAAAAAAGCACTTCAACTTTTCATATAATGTTTTCGCAAACTTCATTAATTGATTTAGAACATCTCTTATTGGCTAATAGTATCTTATCTGTCTTTCAAAGTTAGAAGAAAGAAAGAATCGTTCGCTTTTATTTTCCTGAATGACACAATTACAATATATATTTCTGTCGATAAGATATTACGCAAGGCAAATCCTTTTGGAATAGATCCTTACTCTACTTGATTTATTATCTCATCAAAGTCTTTTTTTTTTTCTAAGCTATATTTTATGAAAGAACTTACCTCTATTTTTCGTTTGTTCGCTGCTTTATATATGTGTATGCAATAGATATAAGAAAGGGTTTTGATAAACTTGGAAAAAAAAAATAAGCTAAGGATAGTAACCTCTTACGAACGGGATCAAAAGCCCTTTGTCATGTAGGCATAAGAAAGAAATGCAGAGAAAACATTTCTTGTGTCAAAGAAAAGACAAAGAAGAAGGGACAATCCTATTCTATTAGAATTGGAAAAAGAAAAAGAAAAAGTTTAGATTTTAGATTTTATACGACTTTATTCTATTAGAATTGGAAAAAGAAAAAGAAAAAGTTAATCAATTCTATGACATTTCAATCTCACAAGAGTGACCTAGTGTTTAACCTTAGGCTCTACAGTTTTTCACACTTGCATTACTGTACTTTCCAATGTTTCTGTTATTGTACTATGTATTTGCTTCAATCTTCATCTTCGTATCCGTACCTTGAGATTCTGATTCTGAGCATTGTGAACCCAAGTTCGAGTACTGACTGTGAGCTTTTTTAGAAGGAGCATAAGGATTGGCGTCCTTTTTCACTAGCCAGGGAAATAGTTCAGTCTCAGTCTCTCTCAAGCGTTTTGCTTTGGCACAAAATCAATTTCTTCTCTTTGCTTCTGCATGGCTTTTAGTTTTTCCGCTTGACCATTGCATATGATAGACTCTGCCACGGCGTGAGTCAAATTGATCCGGAACAACGGCTTGAATTCATGAGACAAAGGCACAATCATTATCCCTAATCTGTCCCGCGAAATGAACAGCCTTTCTGTCTATGATTTGTCAAACACAATTCATGAGATAATGCAGCTAGACTTATCCAAGCGGACAACTTGAGAACATAAACCAAACGGTCAGCTCCTTTTTTCAACATAAACCAAATTGCTTGGTTACACCAGTTATCGAGTTTGCTTCCGTTCATCTGGAGAGAGAGCCTGTTTTAGACCAAAGTAAATTCCTAATGCACAAGAAGTTCTGGTAAAGTAAATCCTAATACCCAAGAAATGCTTCTTTGGAGATTGCAGCGACTATCTACATAGCAATTTGATGCATATATAATATAAATGCAACTTTACTCGACAGTCATTGACCGAAGGATTAAGATATTGACCTCGCAAGCACACTAAAAACTTTCGTCTCTTTTTCTCTATACTATACCAGGAGATTAAGTGTAATTCCTGAAATGAATCGTAACTAGTATGGTTCAAGTGGGAGTTCCCGAAACAGTAAAAAGAATGACGCCTATTAATCACCTTCTGCTTAGCAACATACTATTATCTGAATAAGGAGTGATAAAGTTATTTCTTGGTTGTAAATGAATGGGCTAATGGCATAATTCTGCGTCGTGTTGCAGATATTCTCCACAAATCCTTAACATGTAATGATTCTTTCACGAATGAAAGCTAACGTTTCTGATCTACACCAGCACAATAACCCTGGCCGGCCGTTTAGTGATGCACTACAAAAAAACAAGGATTTAGCCACGGATTTTGCCACGAAAAATTGACCAAAATTCGTCGCTAAACCGATTTACGACGAAAATTAGCGACGAAAAAATATTCGTCACCAATTCGGCATCGCAAAATTTAGCGACGAAAAAATAAAGTTCGTCACTAATTAGCGACGAATTTTGCGACGACTATTTATCCGTGGCTAATTAGCGACGAATAAGTTTCGTCACAAATTAGCCATGAATTTTGCGACTAATTACTCTCCGTGGCAAATTAGCGACGAAACTTATTCGTCGCTAATTAGCCACAAAAAAAATGTCGTCACTAAATTTAGCGATGAATTTTCTGTTCATCGCTAAATTTAGTGACGAAAAAATAATTTTTCGTCACTAAATTTTGCGACCCTAGATTAGCTATGAATTTTTTTTTGTGGCAAAATTCATCGCAAAACCCAATTAGCGACGAATTTTACCGAATTTTTCGTGGCAAAATTTGCTATGAATTTTTATTCGTCGCAAATGTTTGTCGCAAAAAGCGCGTTTTTTTTTAGTGTTCCTTTTTATTCAATGGCTTGGGGGTGAGGGAGTCTTGGGTGGCAGCGGGTCGAGGGAGTCCCCGGGCTGAGGTGGATGGCGACGGGGCTGGCGAGCTGGACAGTGGCGGAGGGGGTGGGTCTCAGCTGGAGCAGGGAGCGTCGCGGGCAGAGGAGGAGCAGAGCAGGAGGGTAGTCGGGGCGCCGGGACAAGGAGAGGGAGATAGACCGAGAGATGGAGATGGAGGTCGAGGGCTCGGGCTCGGGCTCGAGGTGGATGGCTGGAGGGACGGTTGCGGGCTGTGGGCGTCGCGACCTGAGTTGTGGGGAACAGAGAGGCGGTGGGGTGGAGGTTGACGACGGCTACGCGGAGCTGGTGGGCGAGCGGCGACGGCCGCAACGGCAGGGTGACGACGAAGGCGGGTGGTGGTTAGTTGGAGGCTGGGGGGGCTGCCGAATGAAGAAGAAGAAGAAGAAGAAGAAGAAGACGACGAAGAAGAAGATGATGAACAGGGGGGAAGGGGGGGTCTGTTTGTACCATGAGGAGGAAGAGAGTAGGTGAGTGGGGGGAAGAGAGAGAAGGACGAAGAGAGAGAAGGTGAGTGGGCTTAGGTGGGGGAAATTGAATGCTGTGGAGAGCGGAATGATAGAAAGAGGGCGGGAGAGTTTATAGAATGGGGTTAGGTGGGAGGAGAGAGTGGGAATCGTAAAATTTCAAAAGCTCCCTAAAAAATTTAGCGACGAAATAAAGTCCTTCGCCGCTAATTAGTGACGAAACACATAATTCCGTTGCTAATTTTAAAAAAAAAATTTGCGACGAAAGATGAAATTCGTTGCAAAATTTGCGACAAATTCTCATTTCGTTGCAAATTCTTGATATAAATTAAATAAAAAAGAAAAAAAAATAATTAGTGACGAAATGTATTATTTCGTTGCAAATTTAGCGACGAACATTGTTTTTTCGTCGCAAATTAAATAAATTGAACATTTTCTCTTTTTTTTATTTCCTTCATATTAGCGACGAATAATACATTTCGTCGCTAAATTAGCAACGAAAATAATGAATCGTCGCTAATTTTAATATTTTCTTTGTTATTTTTATTCATAGTGCTAATTTTGCGATGAAAACGAAAGTTCGTCGCTAATTAGCCACAAACGTCGATTTTCGTCGCTAACTTTTAATAAAAGAATTTGTGACGAAAAAGGACGTTCATCGCTAATTGGCGATGAAGCCCATTTTCGTCGCAAAGGAGATAGCGACGAATAATTATTTCATGGCCATTTTCGTCGCTAATTAGCCACCAAAAAGTTTTCGTGGCTATTTTCGTCGCAAATTAGCCACGAAAAATTTTTCGTGGCTATTTTCGTCGCAAATTAGCCACGAAACATTTTTCGTGGCTATTTTCATCGCTAATTAGCCACGAAAAATTTTTCGTGGGAATTTTCGTCGCTAATTAGCGACGAATTATTTTTCATGGCTATAGTCGTCACTAATGGGCGACGAATGTTTTCGTCGCAAATAGTGACGAATATTCATTTTGTCACTATTTTCATTGGAAATTAGCGACGAATTTTTTCCGTGGCAAATTTTTCGTGGCTAAATCCGTGTTTTTTTGTAGTGATGGTCTGATCAACATGTCAGTACATTTAATATGTGAACGACATTGATAGTGTTGAAACAATATCCCAATTCGGTCCCCAACATCAGATTGTAGGCCTGGAGGCCTCGCCTAAGTGGGGTTTTTTTTTTTTTTTGGGCATAGCCCAAAAGAATTTATCCCGCAAATTTGCTATGTACTAGAATATTTTTCCTGTGAATTTGTCACGTGTTCGGGTTGTATTTTCATCTAAGGGGAAGATTAAGCCGCTAGAAACCACTCAAACAGGATTCCGTGTCATTCCTCTATCTTACTCACCATGGATAGGGAAGTCTTAGAATACTTGATTAGGTGTAACACCGGAGTTAGCAAACACTTGAGATGTTAAGCAATTACAAATCTGTCATATCACTTGATTGTAATTGATTCTTTCGATCGCTCTCCACGTGGAAGGACCTATATCTGGTTGTTGAAGTTGCCCCCCACCAAAAAAAAAAAAAAAAAAAGGAAAAAAGCCCATGCTATCTGTTTGTTAAATTCAGCAAATAACTAACACCTTTTGAAAATTGAAAAAAGAACACGAATCAACGAAATATCACCTTCTGAAAATTGAAAAAAGAACATGTCTCAATTATAATTGATCATATTTTCAAAGCACAATTTATGACTTTTTAGCAGGTGCTCCATGACAGTCTTGAACATTTATATGATAGAATGGACTTTTGTTGGTTGGGCAACGTCCCCACAAAGTTGCATAAAAATTTGCATGTATAATAGCCATAACCTGTACCCCTATTAGAGGATAATATAGGCCAAAAATTAATAAATACGTAAGAGGAAGAGAGGAAAGAGATATATACATATATCATAATCGAATGAGATATGTACAAAGAATCAAAAAAATATCCTAATTCTCTCTAACATAAAGAAATAACATAATAATCTCTAACAAATGTTGTATTTTATCAGGCTATATCTTCCTCCAATCAAGAAGATATCCTAATTGGAGGACTCATCTGGTTATGTTTGTTTATTTTCCTTTTATTAGATAGTTTGCACAATTATAAACAAACATGCTCATAATATATGCTCTCATGTGCCTAGACCCTTTGGAAATTAAATTATATTTCCCTAGTCATGATCTTATGCAATGGGACTTATAATTTGTATAAAATTTCGTAATTTGTCTTTTGTATTAAGGGTTAATGTTATATTATACCTTTATCTGCGTATTGACTCGAATCGAAGAGTATGTAGCGGATAAATTCTACTATGGCCATAATCTTTGGGAATGAGAGAATTAGTAGGAAAAATTGAAATTAAAAGTATATTATGGGCATTTTTGTTATCTTTGTTCATACTTTGCTTTAATTTAATTCATGTAAATAACCCTTATTTTTCTATAGTTAAACATGTCAAACATCAATTTTTATGTCATAAATAAAATCTAATATAAGTTGAGGTTTTGGGAAATCATTTTCTTAAGTTAATTTGGATGTTATTACATTTTTTGTCATGTTTTCATAATAATCTCCCTTTTATCCGAAAATACAAAAGTTCATGGTTTTCAAGTATCACATAGTCCATTCTATTTATTAAGTCACTCAATTCACATCAACAGTCAAAAGGAATTTTTCATAAAATTTGGTATTGAACGGGCATTAATTTTTCCAATTAAGGTAACCAAGTCTACGGACTCATTTTCTCTGGTTCGTTGAAATAAAATAGTTCTTCTCTATTTTATTTAGGTTTTTAATCGACCTACCAAGATCGATTAGTGGCGGAACTTGATTAATTTTTTTTAAGAAATAAACCTAAATTGGTATGAATTTAAGAGAGTCCGAGTTAGGTTAGTTAAATAATTAACTTGATAATCCATTAACCTAAGGTTCCCGAACTTTAGGTCATGGCAGTTTAGCAACTCCACCAGGGACTTGAGTTTTCTATTTTTTGACAAAATAAAGGGTTGACCGAATTTTCAAGCTTAATTTTTTGGAAAAATCTCTTAAGTTAATGCCTTAAATTTTTGGAAAATAGAGAAAATTCCTTATGGGCTTAGGTCATATGATTTATCCCTTGGTTGATTAATTGAGATTGATTTTTAGACCAAGTGATTGGAGTATCTTTTGATTTTTGGACAGTTTTTCTTGGGTTATATCTTGATGATCATGAATTGTTATTGATTTTTGAATTAATTTTCATAAATAATCATTCTGGACTGCCCTTGATTTTCTTGTTAATTTTGCAGATTTATGTGATTTTTAGCTCTGCATTGAATTGTTTCACTTTAGAAAGAAGGAGGAGACCCAAAAGTAGGAAAGACGGCTTCAGAAACTGAATGAATCGACAAGAAGAAGCCTACCCAAGGATAAACTAATTCTAACTCAATTTCTTTGGATCCTAAATATTATCGCTGACTTTACTTTCTTGTTTTCCCCAGGAATCGCTACTACAAAACGCAAGCCAGTGACGGGACGTGCGAGTCGGATATTCCACTCCTTCCCAGAAATCTGAATCTTCCTTAGAGCTTAGAAGTCCTAGAACCTAGAAGTATCCGAATCCAGAATCTTTAAAGAAGCTTACCAATCCCAAAATTGCTTCGTTGGCATCCATCTCCAAAATTTGTTGAAGCTGTTCAAATACGTCTTAATGTGCATTTTATGTCTATGATTTTGATGAAAAATGAATTAAAACTTTTTAAAAGGGGCTTTGTTTCAAGCAGATTTTCAAAAGGATGTTACCTCAAATGAAAAGAGGCAAGCCATATTCAAACACGTCCCATACACTCGAGAGATGAGTGAAAATAAAAAGGTAGAGAGAAAAACATCCATCTATGGGTATAAGAATCATTCGTAGTGATTATGTGGATTGAAATGACAAAAGGCATTCGTTTCACATCTCTTAACACATTTATAAATCTTTTTTTTTTTATGACCCAGGGAACCCTCGCACGGCCGGCAGCCGGGGGGTAAACCCTGAGGGCAACACGTGCTAGCCACCACACACGTGTCACCGGGTAAGTCACCCTGCGACACTCCTGGGATTCGAACACTCGACCTTTTGCGAGAGGAAGAGTGCGCGAACCAGTGGCGCCACCCAGGTGGGTGGTGATTTATAAATCTTTTGCAAACCCTTCTAATCTAAAAGGAGATTTCTGAATATAACCCTATCAAGAATCACCCCATACTTGGGATATGTCTGGAGGTTTGTTGTTTGACACATTAGAGAAAAAGATTGAAAAAGATTTTATTGTGTTAACTCACATCAATCGTTTTATAATAGCTCTAAGTGATATCCCATGGAAGCTCAAATATCTTGAAGTTTAAGAGTAGTTCATTTCCCTACCCAAACATTTTATCCCTTGATCAAGCCAATTTGAGCCTTTGAATCTTTGTTTCTAAGCCCTGGTTGGTGATTACCTCCGTACATTGGGGCAATGCACGTGATTTACCAAAAGAATTGATAGTATTGAGATATCCTAAAGAAGTCCTTAAAGCTCTAGGTGCAAAAGAGAAAAAAAAGGCAACCAAATATTTGAATTTGTGGGCAAGTAAAAGCAAAGTACCTAGCCAAACCAAAGTTGAAGCCTTTTTTGTTGAAAAATCACGAGATTTAAAGCAATTTTATGAGCATTAGAAAAGTCAGAAAAGGCAACGATTGCCAAAGAAAAATTAGAGAAAAGTTCTAGCCTCATTAGTTAAAAAATGAGCATGTGCATAATTCCAAGAGACTTCCAGTATATCCCTAGTGGATGCAAGAATGGGTAATGATGCAAAAGCGATCATCAACACTTCATACCCCTCATTTTGAAAATATGGCAATTCATTGAGCCTACCTTGGACCAGCATTACAACCCTTCCCGAAGACTTTTCTGATCAGGATGTTTTGGGTTGATATGCGAATTCACACAGGAAGCCGCTGCATAAAGAAGAAAGTACAATCCTATCTTATCTCATCTTCGAGGTTTTTGGCTTATAAACCTGAAGTGGATAATTTTGATATATATTTCATTCTAAGTATCAAAGTGCCTATCCATTGCAAAGCTTTGACATAGCTTGAATTACGGTCATTTGAAAGATCTTTTTAGATCAATCATATTGTATGCATTGCGAATAGTTTCGAAACCCTAGATTTAGATTTTGTGAGGAAATTCGAGTGTTTCTTTGAGAACATTTCCCTAGCATGAAGTCAAAAACTTCTTTGAAAATTGTGAGAAGTCCCCTTAGATGAAGGTACTCCGATTGAATCTTTTAAAACAACACATTTTTTGAAAATTTTAAGTCATGAGATTCAAAATTTCTGCCTAAGGGAGTTTTGAATATGAATGCTATCTCATGATGGTTTGGACAAGTTTCCACCACAAATCCAATTCGACAACTTCTCTTGTGACTCCTAGCCTTCCTAAATCATAGGATCATATTCTCTTGTTAAAATTTTTTTTAATCCCATGGTGATTTTGAATAAGGATGATCCAAACTTTTATTTTATTACCACTTTTGTCGGCCCCAAAAAATTGACATTAGGATAATCCCTTGGTGATTCCAAAAAGGATAATCCAATTTTTTAATTCATTACCATTTTTTACCTCTCCAAAAAGGCAATATTAGGGTAATTCCTTGGTGATTCCAAAAAGGATGATCCAATCTTTTAATTCCTTACCACTTTTGCCTTCCCCAAAAAGGTGACATTAGAGTAATCTCGTGGTGATTCCGAAAAGGATGATTCAATTTTTTAAATCATTACCACTTTTGTCAATCTCTTGGTGATTCAGAAAAGAATGATCCAATCTTTTAAATTTTTACCACTTTTGTTTATCCCAAAAAGGGGACATTAGGGTAATTCCTTAGTGACCCCGAAAAGGAGGATCCAATCTTTTAATCCTTACCACTTTTGTCCGCCCCAAAAGGAGACATTAGGGTAATTCCTTGGTGATTCCGAAAAGGAGGATCCATTCTTTTTAGTCCTTCCTACTTTTGTCTACCCCAAAAAGGCAACATGAGGATAATCCCCTCGGAGATTCCGAAAAGGATGATCCAATCTTTTTAACCCTTCCCACAAGTTGTCTCTATCCTCAATAGATATTTCCATAAGCTGTCCCTGTCCTTGTGAGACATTCCATAGGACGTCTCTGTCCTTAAGAGATATTCCATAGGATGTCTCTGTCCTTAAAGAGATTTCACGGGCTGTGTCTGTCCTTAAGAGATATTTCATTATGTTATTTTTATTCTTAAAAGATATTCCATAGGCCGTCTATGTCCTTAAGAGTCAATCTTCGTATGGTTTAACCCACCATATGGATTCATTTAATCCTTAGAATCCTATAATTAGGATTATATCCTACCCACCATACGAATCAAATCTAAATTCACCTTAAGTATTCTTATAACGAATCCCTAGGTTTTCAACATATACTCACGAATCAACACTGTTCAAGTGATCAACAGGTAAGCTTCAGGTAAATCTCTATCTTTTGGTCGCTCTCTCTCTCAAGCTTTAAAAATGAACAGAATATGATCTCATCTGCACTCAAGCTTACACGTAAAAATATGAGAGTCAGAAGTCATGACTTGTCCTTTCGGTTTTCCCAAGTCGAGTCGATCAAGGTTTAGGTGTCGCCTTGTCATTGAGACTAACCTCTAACGAGATCCCTCTCAAAGAGGGGTAGCGGTTGACACATTATTTTTTGTTAGTTTATGTTTAGAAAATTCATAGAAAATCCATTAAAACTTTAAAAAAAAATTGTAAAATCAATTTTAGGAGCCTTGGCTAAGCATAAGGAACCATTTTTTAACCAAAAATAATTTTTCATATTTTTCATGTTTTTAATATTTTCTAAAAAAAGAAAAATACTTGAAAAAATCGAGACAAATAGCATTTGAGGCCGCAAAAATATTACAAAATATTTAATATTTTTCTTTTACTTCCCATTTTTATTTTGACCACTTAAAATTGGAAAAATTTAACTCAAGACCCTAAGCTTCTTCATTAAGCATAATTCCGAATTGGCCCAAAAAATACATTCTGATTTATTTTATTTTCAACTTTTACATTTTCTAAGCCATGGCATCAGACTTTAGTACCTCACATTTTATTTTGGTCCAGAAATTTGTTGGACAGTTTGGACTGAAAGGACTCAAATGCACAACTATTTTTCAGTTTAGTCCCTGGATTTCACTTTAAATGTAATTAATGAAATTCTACTAACCATCATGCAAAATCATTACCACTATCCCATGGTTTTCATCCTTCTGAATCTATTGGTGGGGTTTAACCAAACTGATTTTTCCATTTGTGGTTTGAATCGGTCAATTTTTCTTCTCGGGTTAAATTGAAAATTTGAGGTTTTTGTATAATTCAGCACCAATTATCCCCATTTTTACCCCTGTCAAATGAAATGCATATCTCTGAATTCAATTTTGATGTTTAATTTTTCAAATTTCAAGAATTTCTAGGTCAATTCCAAGAAATTTGGTCTACCGGATCTGCCGGGTCAGACCGGATCCGACCCGACTACCCAGGCGGCCATCTTCTTCCTCAAACACAATTCCTGCGCAATTCAAACATTTTTGCAGGCCAAGATTCAATGTATGAATTGAGGGGTCAATTGGCCATGATCGAAGGTGTTAGGGAGTTGGTATTGTCCGCTACCTCACTCCGCTCCAATTGCACCAGGTGCCACTACCTGGGGTCGCCGGAACTATGACGGCCAGCTCGGTCTTTGCCTCGGTAATGCAAAAGTCAACTCTTGCACAAACCATCCAAATGGAACGTTAATTTGCGCATGTCGGAGAAGCTAACGGACTGATGGAATTCCTAATAATCTCCGTCATCTTTCGCACCATTTTACACGTGAGGATACGTGCGGGAGTAAGGCGGTGGACACCTCCCATGCACGCAAAGTTGATTCAAAGTGGATAAGATTGTTTCCAAGCATTTTGGCAAGGGAGAAGTTCATTTGTTCCTAGAATTCTAACAAATTAGAGAGAAGGAGAGAAGGAGAGAGAGGAACTCTCGCAAGCTCTCTGTGTTGCCATTGACGAAGCTTCAAGCCGAAGCTTCCCCAATTCAACCACAATGATCTAGACCAAGTCAAGGCTTGAGACCAGTTCCAAAAGCTTGGTTTCAACTTCACGAAGCGATTGGACCTACTTTGCCGGCTCAACTCCTCATTGTGCTCGCATGGCATCTTGCATCTTTGGCCATGATTTTGTTAATTATGTGTGCGTTTTACTCCACGAGCATCGCTGAGCATATCCTTGTGCTTTTCTTGCTCTTACTTTGCATAAAATCCTTGAGTTGAGCTTCCGCCATAGCCAAATTTATAGGATCCTCCCTAGCTCAAGCTAGCCCAAACCGAGTTAATTTGACTCGCAGGTAAGTCCTCTGAATTTATTTTGAGTGTGCTTTGTGAGTCAATTGCCTTGATATGCCCTGGTTTGTGATTGGACCTCCATGGCCCAGCTTTGTGCAAGCTCAATTTGTGTCGATTCTATGGATGTTATTGGCTGACTTTTTTGATATATTGTTCAGGTCATTTGGCCAAGATTTCGCTATTGATCGGGGCCGGAGAAACCTCGACCGTCCATTAAGTTGTCTTCAACCTTGCGATGCTGACTAGACAACCTTCGTTGACTTGGTCAACGCTGATGTGACCCTGACGTGGTGCCACGTGGCTTGACATGTAGCATCCACATCAGCTTGGGTATTATCAAATAATATTTTCGAAAATTGAATAATAAACCCAAATCGAACGGTGGTGGTTAGGCTTGCTATTGCGATCTTGGGTTTTTTAGAAAACAAAAATTATTTTCATATTATAAAACTGATTTTTTGAAATAAAAAATTAAATTATGATCGACGATCGAGAAATAGTCTTGCTGCGTGATCTAGGCCGTAGGATATAAAATGTTGATTGAACGGCAGAGAGTTAGTCTCTTTGTTCGATTTTGGCCAATGATTGAATGGATAGAATTTAGTCTCCGTTCGATCTGAGCTATAGATCTTGGTATGCAAATCCAAGGGCAATGGCTTAGCCACATGGGTGACTCTGGATCGTAGGATTAGTAATTAGATATAAAAATTCTCAAAAATTCTAAAAATTGGAAAAATTGGAAAATAATTAAAAAAAATCAAAACGGTGTTGTTTAGTGCCAATCCATGACCATATGGTTTGGGTCGGGTGTCTGAGAGGCGCGGGTTAGGACGAAAATAATAAATAAATAATAAAAATAAGAAAATTTTGAAAAATTCATAAAAAATTGTAAAAAAAATCGGAAAAATTCTGAAAATTTTCCAAAAAAATCATAAAAAATGAGAAATGAACACATTCAACTAGTTTGATCCATTTTTTTTTTCCATTTTTGGGATTCCTGAGCCATTCAAATTATTATTTTACCCCTCTAGATACTTTGTCCCGAATTTTTCCCAAACCATCCCTATACTTGAGTGACGTATTCTCCAAGCCCTTAGGGCTCGATTAGGCATGTCATGTGACAAATTGCATGATGATTTGATGCATTTTATCCACGTTCTTGACTTCTTGGAAAATGCATTTTCCATTAATGATTGTGATTGATACCATAGACGATCCCATCGGCATGAATCCTTTTAAAAGTTAGACCTTACCTTACCTCCAAGACATTTGCATGAAAATCTAGGTTAGAAATTCATTCAACTTAGGTATCAAAAGGGCGTCAAAGGTAATCTCGACGTAATTAAGTCCCAAAACCCACTTCTTTAGTTTTCATAGAATCAAACGAAATCTTCCAATCATTCGATAGAGTTTCCAATCATACCCTCTAAAAAAATGAATGATGGTGACTCCGATGGCAGGTGCACCATTCACATGTAACCCGACCGCACTAAGGTCGACCTCGATTTTAAATCCTTCTCGTCGTGATTTGGGTATCGGCTTGGGAGGGCCCGCATCGAAATCCATCCACTGTGAGTTGGACAACGACAGCCCACTCTGACTCGCCCTGGGTGAGGAGGGTCGCAATAGACGTCATTGATCATAAGGTTCCCAATTTTCACAGTTCCTTTGCCAATTATTTTTCCCTTGTTGTTTCCTCCAAAAAACGCACTTCTACCATTGTATTGTGTTAATTGAATGAATCTTTCTTAATTATCAGTCATGTGGCTAGAACATCCACTGTTCAAAAACCATTTGTCCTTTCTTTTCTTTGGTACCTGCAAGACGAAGATAACTCACTATTTCGTTGGTATCAGATTTTCTTGGGTCCATCCATTTGAGTTTGTCACAATTGATAGTTTTCTATTAATGGGTCTCTAGACTTTCATATAGTTGTTTCTGAATGATTTGAACCACCACGGTTTGCATAAAACTTTCACACATAAGGTTTTGTAAACTGTTTGGGAAAGTGTCGTCGATATGCGGATTTAGAACGTTTTTGCAAAATTCTATTAGTGGTTTTGGGAAATCTGTTTTTAAGATTGTTTTCCTTTTTAAGATGAAGACTAGATTTGTCATTGAAAGAAACTTATTTGGAAATAATATTTTTCAAGGTTTTCGAACTATGAGAAAATCCTTTTGAAATATTTTCAATTTCAATTTTCAAAGAATCATTTTCTTTCAAAATCAAATCACGATTTTCCTTGATTTGGTGAGGTTCTCTTTGCAAAAACTCAATCTTGTCTTTTTGAAAAACATCTTGTTGTTTTAAAGAAGAAATTTCCTTTTTTCAACTCAGAAATCTTTTCGAGAGCTTCTTTGTAGTTCTTGCACAATTCATCAATGTATTTTGAAACTTCATCTGGTATTTTAGAAGAACATACGTCGACATCTGAATCTAAATTTGACTTTGCCACGAGATATATGTTTGCAAGGTATTCCTTGTTATCCTCAAAATCACTCAAACTCTTTGTTTTCAGTGCCTTCTTGTATTTCTCATATTTTACTTTTTTTTTTTTTTTTTTTCAGAAGTGGACATTTTGATTTGATGTGTCCTACCTTCTTGCAGTGAAAGCATACTACATCTTTGCTCTCTTGCCTATCATTACTTGACTGTTTCTCATCATTCTATTTAAATTATTTCTTTCCTTTGAAGCTCTACCTTTTCGAGCCATCTTTCTAAATTTTTTCACCATAAATGCAAGCTATTTATCCTTTGAATCTGGCAATTCATAATCAATTTCAGATTTTAAAGCAATTGACTTCTTACCATCCGAATCACTTGTTTTGTTGGCTCGCTCTGTCTCATATGATTGTAAGTTTCCAACATGCTCATCAATGGATAAACGTCTGATTGTTTATCATTCTTGTATGGATGGCTTGATGTAGTTTTAGTAATCTATGAGTCATCGAAGGATCTTCCTAACTTGCATTAGCTCAACAATAGGAGCACCTTGCCAGGCAAGACCAGCGACTAATATTTGAAACCTATCAATCATTTCAACAATGGATTCATTGGGCTTCATCTTGAAAGCTTCATAATCACTCAGCAGAATGCTGAGATTGGTTTCTTTCATTCCATTAGTCACTTGATATGTGACATGGAGTCCGTCCCATATGGCTTTTGCTGATTCTTCTACTGCAAGCAATTATATATAGAAGTGGATAAAGCATAGAAGAGTGAGTAAACTACTTTGGAATTAGGTCCTTGTCTCTTTGCTTTTTCGGTAGCTGAAAGTATTGCTATAGTATTGGTGTTGTTATTCCCCTCATTTCCAATGGAAGGAGTTTCTGTGGCAATAGAAACTACTCTGTTAATCACGACGCCCCACATCAGATTGTTTGATGCCTTAAAGAATCACTTCATTTTGTTGCACCACATATTGTAGTCCTTTCCATCAAAATAATGAGGTTTATTGTTGAAGAGGGCATCACCTGCTCCTGAAAAATTGTTGCTAGAAATGACAGATTGTTAACTCAGAAGTAAAACACTTTAAAATGATGAGTAACGTACCTCGATACCAATTGTTGTAACTAGCAATGCCAGCTAGAGGGGATAGAATAGCTGATTCTGAGCAATTTTGAAATTTAATGCTGAATTTAAACAAGTTTAAAATACAAACTAAATAAGTTCAGTAACAAGACATGCAGAAATCAAAACACAATAAAGGGAGTTGAGAGTAAGAGAGAACTGCACACAAAGTTCATAGTGGTTCAGCTTTAGCAAGATTATGTCCACTCTCTCATGCTAGCAATCGATTGGCTGGATTTCACTAATGAATCGTTGAAAGGTTATAAAAGATTTTACACTTTTTCACTCTTACAAAATGTCTCAAGCATATAACATGTAACAAGTACATGAATTTGAACAACTCAAGCACCTTGGAATTATATATTTTGATCTCACCACATTGGTCACCAAGGATCTCCCTTTTATACTTCTCAACCCAAACTAGCCATTGGATAGATCTTCAAAGGATCACTCTTCAATCGCTGATTCAACGCCATCAATCTCGATTGAACCAGACATTTTCTAAGAAGATTTAGTAGCCGTTGGAGTAGAGTTTGAACCATTCAGATTTAGTCACCCATACAATTAAATCCTTAGTTTTCATAAGTAGAGTTTATTCAAATCTCCAAGATATCTTGCTCTATGGAAGGTAATATCCAATCGAATATATTTTCCTAATCTTACTAGAAAATAGTCTTGTTAATTAAAGATTACAGACATCCATAAATAACACAACCAAATTGAAAACCTGTCAAACGTGGGCCTTTAGAATCTAGCCAAAAGATATTGTAGAATTTGAACATAATTTAGAAGTAGTCTTCGGAAACTCTTTGAATCTGAACAAACTAGAAAAATGACTTTGAGCTTTATTAAAGTCCTTGCTAACATGTCACATAAATCTTTTCAAAATTAAGCCTTCAAAGGCAACATCTCCCTCCATCTAAATAATAAAACTTAACTATCTTAGAGGCAAATATGTGATGACACCGCCTAGAGTCTGAACAGCAAGTTTGGAGCAATATAAGCTTTTATTCATATGTTCAAACCTGCAATAAAATGTTTATTGGCATTAACTAAATTCTTTTTAAAAAAGGATAGTTTTGTTAGAATCAAAATATTTAGAGGAAGGTTTTCTCTATAGAACGTATTGCGACGGAGGAAGAACTCCACAAGCATGACCCTGCACAAGAGGACCACCATGTTCTTCCCAGGGCATTTCTTATTCCCCACTGTCGAGTCATCAATTTCGTGCCTGTTCGACTAGTACAGGTACTTCAACCCGCTTCTTGCCTTCTTCGCCGACGAACTTGTGGCCCTTGGATCCCTGTTAGCAAACCGCTGATATCCGAAAATCATCTCACCCTTCTGGATCTCGAAGAATGCATCGTGGTTGTTATTCACTACTGGAGGCAAGATGACAATTGCACCTTTCGAGCCAAGAGCTACATCCCTTCAAATTCTACGTACAGCAATGGAAGTTCCATACCCTTTTTCTTTAGAAGCGTAGCAGGAAACAACCCTGTTTCAGGGCTTCTTCTTCTTCTGTTTTTTTTTTTTTTTTTTTGCAAAACTACCATTTACGGTGGTGTCAAAACATTTGCAAGCACACTTGATTCCGATGAATATAGCCTACGATCTACAGATTCTTTATGTTGAACATGAACATTATTAGAGGTCAAGGTTAAGAATGTTATTATTCCTCTCCCAAGTCCCACCCCTAAACTAGCCATTGCAAATCGCTGGTTGCAAGATTGCTTTTAGTATCACTCGTAGCTCAATGGTCCAAAATATCGTCCACTTCAAAGATTCTCACCTCGATTCAGTTTTCTCATGTTTTACTAGATTTTTCACAAATGAAACTATATTACATACTTACGAATTCGAAGGTGTTGAATCATGATACAAGTGACCAGCGTCACTAATTCGAAACTGATATGGCTCGAAACTTCTTATCTTTTTTTCGCTAAAAATGATTTACGTCGGAACATTTTGACAGAGATAACAAAAATGTAAGTAATAAGTGCAAATAGAACAAAAAATTTGAAGATATAACAATTTAAAGAAAGAGATGCCAATCAAACGTGAATTGATGAGGGTATACAAGAGACAATTTTCATCTAAATCGTGAAGCATGAGCTCACAACATCGTATTTCTCTACCAGACATTCACATAAGACGTTTCCTCCTTAACTGGGTTGGAGGATTCCATGTATAACAAATATCATACCCTCCGTTTTCACTGAGCAAACAAGGACCATGGGACGAGATCATCCAAATACAGTCATTGCAATCATGCCAATCCCTGCTTTGCTTGTATATATCAAACCACTCGAATCGACCTGGCCACGCAAAATTGCAAAAGAACAAGGTCCCTCCGAAGAAATTCGGCGTGAATGAGAATCCCCAAAAGCGCGGTATAACATGGATTCCGAGATCATCATTCTTGGATTTGCAATGAACTCTTAGAATAGTTTCAGCAGACAAATTGTTATTGATCTCAACATATACCATGCCAGTTTGACCTTCTACGCAACTAGTTACGAATAAAAAACAAATAAGCATGCGAGGAGTTGATGTCTTCATCATCGTAGCATCCATTATTCCACTATCAACATCATTTAGATATTTTAAGGATGACAATGCTAGCATAATAGTCACCATTACCATTGGAAGTAAAGGTCGCATGTGGGCCACTAGTAGTAACGAAGAGGAAAGGGCAACTGCCCTGTTACAGATTGCAGAATTTAATGACTTTCAATTCTTCATGTCAAAATGTCTTTTTTTTGTTGGGTGGTTTCTGTATGTATATAATGATTGTGTCAAAGTCTCCTTGGACAATATGTGATAGTTTCAGGATCATATTTATCCATCAGAACCACTCACGTGAGAAAGCCATATGGAGAAGCAAAGCAATTATAAAATGTGTTGCGCATTTAAAATCCTTCGACTAAGCCCAATGGGTCCTTGGGCTTTGGCCCTAAATAAGGTTGAGGCCCAAAAGGATTATCCACACGGGAAGCTTTTATCGAACTTAATCCGTTCGTTTTCCAATAAGGAGTTCCGGGTCAGTTTTGGACAGAGAGTGTCAAATATGAAAGATACTTATATTTACGCAGAAGGCGTGATACAGACTCTTGGCAATTCGATAGCCCACTTATACGGCAAAGAGACAGGTTTCAACGTACTAAAACTCAAAGTACGACTCCGGAATTTAATTGACGAGGCCGAACCAAACTGCAAGACACAATGCCGGAATCTAATCAACGACACTGGACAGTGGATGTAGGACACAATACCGGAATTTAATCGACGGTATTGGATAGAATGAGTGATGAGTACAACACCAGAATCGAATCAACGATGCTAGACTTTATGAGCGGATGCCGGAATTTAATCGACGACACCTAGCCCCGGGTATGACCCTCACCGGAATTGAATTGATGATGGGAATCTGATAGTTATAGTTAAACTAGAAACTACGTAAAAGAGTTTAGACTTGTTTGTTGAGTTGTTCGGAGGGCCTTTCTCGTTGAATGACCCGCGATATTTATAGAGAGCTTCTTGGTAACCGCCTCTGGCTCTCCACTCATGCACGTTCTCCCATTCTTCGATAGTTTTCATCGACGGTTCCCGAATTCGCGCGCCACTTCCTTTTCCACCTTTTGGGATTACCACCTTTTTTGCATAATCGCTCCGATTGTGATTCCTTTGTTGGTCTTTTCCCTCCGCTTTCGGGAACTGCTGCTTCTAACACGTGGCGTCCTCTTGATCCATCAAAGGCTGATTCCAGTACACCTAGCCGTAGGTAATCATACCTTCATCACGTACCTGTCACGTGACACCCTCGGGGATTCTAGGTGTCAACATTATGCCCCCTTTTAAAAGAGGGTCAATCGAAGATTTATCTCCTTTAAAAGATATCCTTCGATTTGAGTGAAATCAGCTGCATCCTCATGATTACACCTTTCCAATCTCTATTCCCAAAGCGCGGTCGTTTCGGATTTCCGTTCTCTTTGTTTCCGCACATCATCTTGGCCTTTGATTCGGACCATCTTTACACTTGTACAAAAGTCTTCCGTCGTCATCTTCCTACTTTTAGATTTCCCAAAAAACCCTAAACCCATTGGGGCTTTGTTTCAATCCCTTCCATGGTGACTCGGACCTTCGAACTCACGCCTGGGCAACTTGTTGGTTGCTTTAACAAGCTAATCAATAGTGAAGATGCTATAATTTGCTTTCTCAAGTTGTTGAACACCGCCAAAGAACATGCTGGGTTTATTTTGGGCCCTAGTCTTCGAGATCACAACCGCGTCCCAACATTTCTTCAGCCTTGTTTCCCAATGAGGAAGAGCGAGAAGCTTCCCATTCAGGCTATACCTCCGAGGGACATATGGTCGTCCCCATCTCCTCGATTTAGAAGTTTTCCCTCATATGATGACAAGTTCTACTCCTGGTTTCAACGTCCGTGGAATGACCTACCGACCGTTTCTTCTTGGGCAACTTCGGGAATAACAACAGCCCTTGAGGTCAGCATGTTGGCATATGATTTGAATAAAGGACTACTAGGCTCTATTGTGAGTTTCTGGTCGCCATCGACCACCTGCTTCTTCTTTCCGTGGAGCCCTATGTCGATCACCCTTTTGGATATATTATTTGTGACATCCTGTAATTCAACTCGCTCTCGTAGCTTTGAATTAATGAAAAGTCTCATCGATGTAATTCAGCTAAATCTCACTCGGGAATGGTCCATCTTGAGCAGACTAACCAAATGGGAATGACTAGCTAGGAAAAATCAAGTACCTGGACCTAAAAACTTGATCCTGGGTTGACTCTTTAGCCATGAAATTGTCGAGGGAATATTTTGGACCAATATAGGCCAATCCTAAAATGATTAAGGAACGATTTGGATAATATCCTACGCTTCGATCATGGGTGATTCCGTTTGACCTCGTATGGGTTTTGAATGTCCCTAAGTTATTTTCTAACGATCATGTCCATCGGGACTAGTGATTGACCCTCGCAATTGAATGACAACCAAAGTCGCCATGGCTCGAGAAATTCTTAAACATGATATTAATCATGGGTCGATACGCGTAACTCCTAAAAGCCGCCCGTTAGTTTGAGATACTTTGAAATTTCAATTGATCGAGATTGATCGCAAATCGAGCTTCAGAATTTGACGTTAGACCTTTAGGAGGTTCAATAATTAAATTTTGGACATTTTCTCATCCAGTGTATAATTCCTTCGCGGTTCGCCCCAAAGAGGTTCAGGAAAAATAAATTTGGATCGGAAATAGGAAAAGACCCATTTGCCCTTGAAGAATACCCAATTTTCACTTGGACCGAAGGGCATTTTGGTCAAATAATCCCCTTGACCGAAAACGTTGACTATTCCTTGGTGAGAAATTTCATTTTTGCCCCTCTTGCATTCAAGACACCAAAATAACTCTCCCATTATTATCCAACCTTTTATTAGTTATTATTTTTGGCCTTCTTCCTCTTTATTTTCAAGAGCATTCTCTCTCTAGCTCACTCTCTCTCTACCTCACCCTCTTGGCCGAATTCACTCTCTCTCCCACCTCCATTGCTAAAAATTTTCCAAGCCCTCGCCAGATTCGCCTTGGATCGCCGAAGCTCAACCACCTTGGACCGCCAGATCTTGTGGGTTTTAGCCGATTGAGGGAGTCGCCGGAGCCACTGGATTGGAATCAAAACTTCTCCCGTTTTCTCGCCGGAAAACTTGCTAAAATTGTGGTAAGTTGGTCCCTAACCTTAGATTATGTATCTAGGGTGCTAGTAGACTTGAGATTGAGTAGATTTGGATGAAAAATTGGTTGGTTTTGCCCATTTTCATGCCTTGGCCTAGAATGAGAGGGAGAGGAGAGAGAAAAGATGATGTTCTTGCATGAATAGTGATTTTGCATGATTGTTAATGGAGGGCTAGGATTTGATCTTGACTTTCATGCTTTAATCCGATGGCTCATACTGAAGCTTGCTTAGGAAGATTGATTTGACGGCCGAGATTATTTCCTGCTTAGTGGAGATTAATCGAGTGATGGAGAATAATTGCACTTGTAGATATTTTAATCGTACGGACATGATTAATCGCCACGTTAGTATAGTATGATTAATTGGTGTGTATTAATTGTACGCTAGTGAAATTTCGATCGGACGGTAATAAATAATTGCTATGTTAGTATAATTCCGTTCGTGTGGTGCAGATTAATTTTTGTGGTGACAAAAATTAATCGTGTGGCCCGATTTAGCCATTGGTCTTGTGTGACCTAATCGGGTGTTCCCAATTTATTAATTCTCTAACGTGAGTGAATCACATGGTTCCGATTGAGTATTTGCCCAATACAATTTAATCGAGTGGTCTCGATTGGGCAATTGAGAAAAATTAGAAAGATCGTGCGGTCCCGATCTTTTGTTGGAGAAAAATTGAGAAGATTGTGTGGTTCCGATCCGTCATCGGAGGAAATTGGTGAGACCAAATGGTCTCGATTTTCTAATCAGGGAATTTAGCAAGATCAAATGGCAAGGATTGATCTATCGGGAGTATTTAAGTGATCGTGTGGTATCGGACGAGCGATCGAGGAATTATTGTGGTATACGGTCTTAAGTGGAATAATTGAGAGGAAAGGTGGAACTTTACCCTGAAGCGTTATGATGCGGGGTTCGTATTTTATAAGACCGTATTTTTTCCTGAGGTGTTATGACGCGGACTCGGTTATTATTATTTTACCCTAATGCGTTAAACGTGGGGTTGCGCTGATTATATTATCCCGAGGCGTTAAACGTGGGATATTTAACCCGATGCGTTATTACGCGGGTTACTGTGACTTGATGCGTTATTACACGAGTCTGTCCGGTTATATTATAGCCCGATGTGCTAAATGCGGGCTCTGGACCAATATGTAAGCGCTTTACATGGATCGTCAACTCAGTCCTCTAATGATTATCATCTCATCTGTGCTAAGTGGTTGCGCCTTCACGACCTGTTGGGAAGAGGATATGCCACTATATGCGACGACATGGTCATGGAAGATGAAATTAAGGCTCTCCTCACTTTCTTGGCTCATTTGCTGTATGATTTCCAATGTCGAGCTCTCGAGCCCGTTGTCAACGAACTTTTTCTTACGTTTAGCTCGACTTTGAGATCATACAGGGCGCAGCAAAAAGATCCGGAAGTCATCATCAAGCTAGAGAAAGACACTCTCTTTGCTGCCGAAGAACTCGCGTGCTCTCAAGATATGCTTGATACTCTGGGAAACGACGGACATGTTCCTCTGCGGACCTTATCTGCTCGCCTAAAGGCAACTAGGAAGCAAAAGATCCTTTGCGATTCTCTGAGCCTTGATCTTCCGCAGGCCAATTTCCAGAGAGGAGCCATTATTGATGCTAATCGTAATGATGATATGCAGCTTCATAGTTTTTCCTTAAACATCCAGCAATATGTATTATAATTCACTGCCTATGGCTTTCAATGTAACCCTTGTCGACTTCACTGCCCCCTTGTTTAGGTTTGTCTTCAATGAGCATTTTTTATCTTGTTGTCAAGTCCGCGTGGCCTATCATGACGTTATCCCAAAAGATCTCTTTCTCCCTCGCAGTATTTAATGATAGACGCCGTTTCGAGTACTTCTTTTCAAATTGAATAGTCCCGACGCTTCGATGACGGTAACGACTAGCTAGGGAACTGTCATCCACGTCATCATGGCCATTTGCATCTTTCCCCTTTTTCACGATGCACTCCCCCTCCTCGTAACTCGATAACTGTCCATTAACTTTATTGCATTGGCCATCGGAGGGTCGTGGGCAAATACGTGGCATCGTGGGGACAATTGCTCTTGATCTTTGCCTATAAATAGCATGGTTTTTCAGTGGTGAGTCTTCATTCATACTTTGGCCCTTGCAAACTCGGAACACATCTTTTCGAAGCCATCATGAAGCCTTCGTCTTCCACTTCATCTTCATCTTCGTCTTTCACTCGTGAGTTTACTAGCCTTTGGAAAGAAATCATTTCTCTCCTAGGCCATACTTACGCCTTATTAACAGTGAGTCCTTGGGCCCTCGAAAAATTGAACTCTCTTTTCAAACGGGCCATGCCGCCGAGTCTCCCCGCTAATCACCTATTCCGGGCGACCTACGATGAGTTCATGGTCACCTTTGACTGTGGGCTCGAGCGATTTCGACAAAACATGGCTGCTATTTCCAAACACGACCTTGCCGAGCACGAACCGTGGTGTAAGATAAAAGAGGTTGAGAATGGAGAAGTGGAGCATAAAGAGATTTATAATGCCTAGGATGCCCTTATCTCATCTTACTCTGGTGTTCTTCAACTTCCAAACATCGTTTCTGACCGCCTTAGGGTCGGTCGGCGGCACTCGCAGGGGTCCTTGAAGGATTCTGAGCGTCAAGAGTACGAGCTGGGCGAGGCTTGTGAGGCTCGATCCTTGACTTCTGCTGAAGCCACCACCGAGGCCTTGAAGACCATGGTGGACACCGCCAACAATCTCGTGCAGGCCCGGATTACACGCTTTCAAGGGCTGGAGTGTGAAAGGGATGCTCGGGAGGCTTTGGTGGGCGAACTGGCTCGGCCAAGCACTTGTGTCCAAGAAGAGAACACCCTACTCGAGGGTCGGCTACATCATTTCGCCGCCGGCTTCCACGAACATCTTAAGCAGAAGTGAGGGTGCACCGGTTGAGGCAGAGAGAGAGAGAGAGAGAGAGAGAGAGAGAAAGAAAGGGAGAGGTGGAGAAAGGAAAAGAATGAACAAGGATGTACTTGTCCTAATGAATGAAACTGTCTTTTCTCATTCCTTGCCCCCTTGTTCTTCTCGCATCTCCTACATGGATGGATGGAATTTCTTCAAATATTTCCCATTAATTGATCGTTGTAGATCTTTTCCATCGATTTCTCTCATTCGATAAGCGTTCTAGGGGAGAACGTCGGTTATCTGATACGGTCCTTCCCATTTCAACGACCACTTACCGTATTTCTTATTGTCGAGGTTGGTGGGTAAAATGGTTTTCCACACTAAATCACCAGCATCGAATCGTTTAACTCTAACATGTTTGTTGTAGGCCTTGGCGACTCTTCGTTTCTGAGCCATTAACCTTTCCAATGCTATGGCTTGACTTTCTCCTAGCTCAGCAATAGTTGCGTGCATTGTCTCGACGTACTCTTCTCTTGTTATATCGTCATGCAGTTTCACCCTCAATGATCGCACTGTGATTTCAAATGGGAATCTTGCCTCCCGTCCATACATTAGCATATATGGACTGACCCCGGTGCTTGATCTCTTCGAAGTTCGATAGGCCCATAACACTGTCGACAGCAGCGAATCCCATTCCCTTGGGTTATCCTCCAGGTGCTTCTTTATTAAGCCGATGATCACCTTGTTAGAAGCTTCGGCTTGGCCATTAGCTTGAGCATAATACGGTGTCGACTATCTCTCGTCCCGTAAAGACTGTTCCTTGGTCCGCCATTATGGTTTCTGGGATTCCAAACCTATGTATAATCCGCTCTTCGATGAATTCCCTCACGGCTCTCTGCGCCACACTTTTGAACGAGGCCGCATCAACCCACTTCGTGAAATAGTCAATCGCCACTAGTATAAAGCTATACTTCTTCGATGAGGGTGGATATATCTTCCTTATTACATCCATTGCCCAACCTTGAAAGGGCCATGGCTTAACAATTGGGTTCATCAACACAGCGGGGACATGCTGGACTGGTCCATGCTTCTGGCATACCCGGCATCCCTTGGCATAATCAATACAATCCTTGGTGATTGTTGGCCAAAAATACTCATGCCGTCCTAATAGCCATTTCATCTTTAGGCCGGCTTAATGAGCCCCACGGATTGCTTGGTGGACTTCTGTCATCACAAGCATTACTTCTTCTTGCCCTAAACACTTCAAAAGCAACCCGTCCATTGTCTTACGATATAATTTCTCCTCGATCAAAAGGTACTTCATGGCTTGTCTCTTGAAATCCTTACTCCGAGGGCCTCGGTTTCTCGGGTAGTTCACGAGGGGGGTTCACCGATCCGATCGACTATCCTTCGCTTCTTGGCCCTCGATTAGTTTTCTTTGAACCATCATCACCCGACCATCTATCGAAGGTAATACCTTTGTCCGGGTGATTATGTGATCAGCTAGCTCTTTTGATATCTTGTACCCGCACGCCATCTAAGCCAATTCGTTAGTTTCCCAATTCTCGCTTCTTTTGACATGGATCAACTCATATTCTAGAAAGTTCGACAGCAATCCCTTTGCCAAATCGTGATGTAAAATGATATTTTCGCTGAGAAATTGGTATTCTCTGCTAAGTTGCTTTATAACCCATTGTGAATCCCCTTTGATTCTAACCGACCCGATCTTCATGTCAATCAAAATATTCAACCCCACAATCAAAGCCTCGTATTCAGCTTGGTTATTTGAACATTCGAAGTCCAATCTAAACATGAGCTTTGTTTTTTGTTGGCGGGGGGATATGATCATAATCCCCGCTCCGGATGATCCGGACGCCACCGATCCGTCGAAATACAACACCCACGGTGCAATATGAAGATAATTTTCATCATCTTCTATTTTTAAGCTTGACGGGTACTCCATGATAAAATCGGATATTGGCTGCCCTTTCACTACTTTGAGCGGCATGTAAATTAAATCGATTTCTATCGGAGTAAACGCCCATTTTGCAATCCGGCCTCTTATGATTGGCCCGGACAACATGTACTTAATTACATCCTTTTTGCAAATTACATACACCGTGGTTGGCAACATATAATGTCGTAATTTTGTATAAGCGAAGTACAATGATAAGCACAACTTTTCGATGAGCGTGTATCTTGTCTCAACATCATTAAGCATCCTACTCGGGTAATATACGGTCCGTTCTTTACCCTCTTCATTTTCTTGGACTAGCATACTCCCTATCGTTGTATCAGTTGTGGATAAGTATAACTTCAATGGCCTTCCTGCGTTCGGTGGTATCAACACTGGTGGCTTGATCAGGTATTCTTTTAACTTGTCGAAAGCCACCTGATGTTTCTCCTCTTACAGGAACTCTTGTTCATTCTTCAATTTGAGTAACGAAGAAAAGACTTCGATCTTTCCCGACGGGTTAGCTATAAAACGTCGCAGGAAATTCTATTTTCCAATTAACATCTGCAATCGCTTCTTATTCATGGGGGGCGGCAATTCTAAAATAGCTTTAGCTTTGTTTTTGTCTATTTCTATACCTCTCTGATGAACTAGAAAGCCTAGGAAATTACCAGCCATTATCCCAAAGGCACATTTCAAAGGATTCATTTTTAATTTAAACTTGCGCATTCTAACAAAAGCCTGTTTTAATTGGTCTAGATGACTTATCCGATCTGTCTTAAGGATGACGTCATCAATGTAGACCTTGATGAACCTTCCAATCATGTCATGGAAAATAAAGTTCATTGCCCTTTGATAAGTGGCGCCAGCATTCTTTAATCAAAACGGCATAACGATCCACTCGAAAGTACCGATAGCCCCAGGACACCCGAAAGCTGTCTTGTGGACGTCTTCAGCTACTATGAAGATTTGATTGTACCCAGAGTGTCCATCCATAAGAGACATAATCTCATTATTGGAAGTCGAGTTGATCAGCACGTCGGCCATAGGCATCTGATACTCATCCTTAGGTGTAGCTGCATTAAGATCACGAAAGTCGATGCATACTCCGAGCTTACCATTTTTCTTTCGATCGGGCACGATATTAAGCAGCCATTCGACATATCTTACCGTCCTTATGAAGCCGACGTAAAGGAGATGGTCAATTTCCTCCTTGATTTTAAGGACCACTTCCGGGGCGAACCTTCTCGGAGCCTGTTGGTGTGGTCGAAATCCTCTTTTGATTGGTAATCGATGCTCAACCACCTTTCTATTCGGACCGGACATTTCATGGTAGTTCCAAGCGAAACAATCCTTGTATTCCTTTAATAGACCCACCAACTGATTTTTAAACTAGCGATTAAGTAGTTTACTGACATAAGTTGGTCGTGGGCAAGCTTCATCTCCAAGATTGACCTCTTCTAATGGGTTTTGAGCTTGAACCGCCTTACAGGCTTCCTCAACTGGAAAATTGTCGAACTCCTGAATTCCCTCTATCATCTTGCTCGACTAACTAGTTTGTTCAGCCTTGTAGGCCGAATGCTCCCTAGTGGAGGCTTGCACTAATAACCTGGTTCCCATTGACCCGGTGGCTAGGTGATTTTACCGGTTCCTTCTTTGGGATCCACTCGGTGTTCCCTTTGTCGAAACGGTAGAATGCGATATCTCCCGGGTCGACTTCGGGGGGTTTAGATATGCGAAGGTAGTCATATGTCATGACCTTATCTCGCCCGGATATGCGAGTCCAAGTCACACAAGTCCGTGGGTTAGCCCTTACGTATTCTACCTTGTTCCCATTCCAAAATGCTAGCATTTGGTGCAGTGTCGATGGGACACACTTGTTTCCGTGTATCCAGTCTCTCCCTAGAAGGAGGTTATATGATCCGTCAGCATCTGCAACGCAGAAAGACGCCCTGGATGTTTTAGATCCGACGGTTAGGTTTGCCACATACATGCCTTTTACTTCATTGATCTCGCCGGTGAAATTGGACAACTGGATGTTTGATGGGATAATCTCATCATCATTCCTTCCTATTTTCTTGAAGAAACGATATGGGATAAGATTTAATGTCTACCCTCCATCTATCAATACTTTCATTACCGGCCGCCCATTAATTTTGGCATTTATATTGAGCGACTTTAAATGATTCGAGATCCTCTCCGGTGGTTTCTTGAACTCTATGATTTCCTCGTTATCGGGGCGTAACCGAGCACCCTCTTTTTCTTGTATCATTGCTTCCTCATTGTGGCTAGTCGAAGGCGGCTCCGAACAAAACTCACTTGGCAACTTAACTTGGACCATACAAGAGCTTAAGGGCGACACCGACCTGCTTGTGTGATCTCCGAATTGGGACTTTGGTCCGGGGGAGCTCTTAAATTCAAGCTGTCTGCAACCTTCTTTAGTTGATGGTGCCTCCTCCGGTTTGCGTCTCCAAATCAAATTTCTCGCTCTTCAAGGTCTAGGATGACCTAGATCCGAGGTCACCGGCTTAGGGTTAAGCAACGTAACCCGTTGCTATAACGTGTGAACTCTCCTTTTCCTTTGCAACCTCCTTTTTCCGGGTGCTGGTCATGATCTCGTTTTCCTTTTGGACTTTTGTCATCTCATACCGGGATCCCTCCGAGGGGTTGCTGAGAATTTTAAGAGTCTTCCGGTATCGAGGCCCGACTAAAGCGTAACAATCTGATTAGGCATTGTTGTCGAATTGCTTTTCCCACCCGTTTTTTCCTTGAGGATAAACCGGTGGAGGGCCATAGCTCACGTAATAGTCGAACTTTCCGCTTGGTTCTCCCAAGGTGTCAATCGTGGGGTCTCCTTCTTTGTACCACTGTACGAATGACTTGTAAATTTTCCGTAGGTGTGATATCCTGTAATCCGGCCCGTTTTGAAGCCTTGAATAAATGAAAAGTCTCATTGATGTATTTCAGTTTAATCTCACTCAGGAATGGTCCATCTTGACGAGACTAACCAAATGGGAATGGCTAGCTAGGAAAATCAATTACGTGGACCTAAGAACTTAGTCATGGAGTGACTCTTTGGCCATGAAAATTGTCGAGGGAATATTTTGGACCAATATAGGCCGATCCTAGAATAATTTAGGAATGATTTGGCTAATACCCTGTGCTGGGATGATGGGTGATTCCGTTTGACCTCGTATGGGTTCCGAACGTCCCCGAATTATTTTCTAACGATCACGCCCATCGGGACTAGTGATTGACCCTCGCAATTGATTGACAACCAAGGTCGCCATGGCTCGAGTAATTCTTAAACATGATTTTAATCACGGGTCGATACGCGTAACTCCTAAAAGCCGCCCGTTAGTTTGAGATATGCTGAAAATTCTATTGATCGAGATTGATCACGAATCGAGCTTCCGAATTTGACGTCGGACCTTCGGGGGTTTCAATAAATAAAAATTTTGGACGTTTCCTCATCATGTGTGCAATTCTTTCGCGGTTTGCCCGAAAGAGGTTCGAGAAAAGTAGATTTGGATTGGGTATGGGAAAGGACCCATTTGCCCTCGAAAAATACCCCATTTTTCACTTGGAACGAAGGGTGTTTTGGCCATTTTCCCCTTTGGCCGAGTTTAACTAGTCATTGTGGGGAGAAAATTATTTTTTTTCCCTCTTGACTTTGTGGACCCAATTAATTATTCTTAACTTATATTATTAATTATTTTGGCCATCTTCTTCTTCATTATCCAAGAACACACACACACTCTCTCTCTCTCTAGCTCATTTTTCTCTCTCTCTCCCTCACTTGGCCGAATTCTCTCTCTCTCACCCTCCATTGCCGAAAATTCTTCAAGCTTTCACCGGAGTCGCTTTGGGTCGCTTGGAGTTGCTAGATCCTCAACGAGTCGCCGGCCGTACAAGGATCACCGGAATCGCCGCTTGGTTCGAGCTTTTTCTCAACCGTTCAATGGAGGTTTTTGCGAGTTTTTGAGGTAGGATTGTTTCTAAACTTAAATTAGGTGGTTAGGTTGCTAAGAGACCATGAAATTGTGAATTTTTGATGAAGAAATTGGTGAATTTGAGGTTGGATTTGTGCTGGCCGAAAATTGCAGATTTGGAGGAGAGAGAAGCTTGTTCTTGAGATGAATAGTAATTGCAAGAGGATATTGGTTTGGTCAAAGTTTGACCATGGTTACTTTACTAACTCTAGTTACTTTATGTCCAACTATAGTTACTTTAGGCTATTGTTTAATCATGGTTAGGTTAAATATTGACTCTAGTTAATTTTTGAACTATGGTTAGTTTATTTATTAACTAGGGTTACTTTTATGTGACATAAAGTTGTTATGCCATGGTACTAATTAAATGTGGCATTAGTATTATAGTTTAGTACTACAGTAATATTATTTGCACGTTAGAAAATTATTATTGTTCGGCCCCGATAAATTCCCATATTAGTATAATTTTAATTGTACGTTATTCATATATTGCTACGTTAGCGTAATATGGTCACATGGCGTGGATTGGATACTATGATAGTATTAATTGATCGGGTAGTTTGAATTAATATTTGGATTAGTGTGAATTAATCGGGTGATCCCGAATTATTAATTCTCTAACGTGAGTGAATCACGTGGTCCCGAACTATTCCGAGAAAATATGAGGGTCGTATTCAATCAAGTCGTCTGAGGCCAAAGTGAGCCGTATTCGTCTAATTGTCTAAGACCGAGAAAATGTGAGGGTCGTATTCAATCAAGTCGTCTGAGGCCAAAGTGAGCCGTATTCGTTTGATTGTCCGAGACCGAGAAAGTATGAAAGTCATGTTCAATTAAGTCGTCCGAGACCAAAGTGAGTCGTGTTCGACTAATTGTCCGAAACTTGATCCGGTCGTGTTCCTATGTGTCCGAGACCGAGATTTGTGGGTCGTATCTCTTTGTGTCTGAGACCCTGGTATATATATAGAGCCGTGTTCCATAAAGGTTCGAGGCTCAATGTTATGAACTTATTTGATGGCGGTGGAGTGATGTGGAATATTTTGGAGTGACGTGGAATATTTCCGGAGTAACGTGGAATATTCTGGAGTAACGTGGAATATTCTAGAGTAGTGTGGAATATTTTCGGAGTAATGTGGAATATTCTAGAGTAGCGTGGAATATTTTCGGAGTAACGTAGAATATTCTAGAGTAACGTAGAAATTTTTGGAGTAATGTTGATGTTTATATTATGGCCTGATGTGTTAAAAATGGACCCTGGAGCACGTAGAATATTTTATTGTCAGAATGAGGCGTGGAACGCCGAGACGGGAGTAACGTAGAATATTTGAGAAGGTGTGAGAATTTTCGGAGAAAGAATGGAATTTTCTGGAATTTAATTGTGGAATTTTTGGGTAAGAAAGAAGCAGTTGTTGGAAGTTGTTGCTCGGCTAGATTGTGTCTGGAGGCACTAGCGACCTGATCTAGGGTTAGAGATTTTCCTACTAAGATTTTATCTCACCCCGTCGTGGATTCGTTGTTTTTCGGACCTTCAGCCTCGGCCATGAATGACCCCCCTTAAAGGTTCGAGATCCTGCGGGACATGGAAACCGTGGTGACGGAGTACCCAGTAGGAGAGGACAAGGTGTATTATAGGCACGTGACTACGATATTGGTGGACACCGGAGAGCCTTTTTGGAAGACTCATACGTACGTGGCGTGGACGTACCGCCACGGGGATTTGCTAGTGGGACCATTGACAGGCTTTGACATCCCCTATGACGATGTTGGGGAGTGGGACCCTACTAGTACTCCCCCTCCGGACGGTGTAGTGGTTCACCCGGACGCTGGTCCCGATGACGTGAAGCCTAGCCCGGAGGTCGTGGCGCCCGAAGAGGATGGGGACGTTGTGGAGTCTTCCGATATGAAGCAACCTCCGGAGTAGGATGAGGCTTAGGATAGTCGGTCTCTCGGTTTTTGTGGAGTGTTGTATTTTGGTTGTGTAGCGGGCTTCGACCACGTGTCTTTTGTTATAGGTGGTCACGGGCTTGTACGGTGGCCCTTAAGCCTTAAGTTTGACAGTTTGTAACAACTATGTATATATGTACATATGTGTGTTTTTACCATCCCAAGTTATCGTAGCTTTATTGGTTTTCTGTTCGGGGGTTGTTGTTGCTTAAGCATGTGTTGTTTAATTTTGTTGGCCTGAGGATCCGGGAGAACCGTACGCAAGCGAGGCCAGGTGGGATGTCGACGGTTCGTAGGGTTCGGGTCGTGACGATCGGGCGAGAGCTTCTGTTGGCATTACTTCCTTGTTTTGGGTTGAACGCCTAGATCCCCGATTGATATGACCTATCCGCTGGTCATCGTCTCTGTGTCGATCGGTTCTTTGCTGCTCACGCTTGCAATGGGTACAAAGATTCGACGGCTTGTGCTCCTTACCTGGTTATCGCAAAGACACCATTCCGGTCATCACTGGGAAAGGGTCTGTGTCTACAGCCATGGGAGATTTACCTTTGTCATCGGCGAACTTGATCTTTCCTTGTTGAATCGCTTCTTGAATATTTTTCTTGAGAACTAGATAATCCGAGGTGTTATAGCTCCATGAATGATGCCATTTACAATACCTTTTTCCTTCCATCTCTTCCTTTGTCGATATCTTTTGACCTTCCGTCAACCTAATTTGTCCATCGCCTAATAGCATGTCGAAAATTTTCTCTGTTCGATTTGCATCAAATGAGTAGTATACCGCCTCCTTAGCCTTGGCCATGACGGTTGATTTCTCCTTCATCCTTGCCGGCTTCAATGCACGACAAGTGTACAACTTATCTATGATCGGTTGAACAACAGCTACTTTGACGGAATCCGTTGGCTCTTCGATGAAATCCGCTGATTCGAAAAAACTTATATCTCCCCTGCAAGTATGTCTTTTATCCCTTTCCTCGAGCAGAGTTTCATGTTTAATGGCCATGGTAGATAGTTCAAACAAATCCCCACATGGATGTCCTACCATCCTATCTCATATCTCAAACTTTAGCCCATTGAAGGCGAATTCGCAAAAAGTCTTTTCGGGTAAAGGGACCAAACATTTATTTTTAGCTTTCTTGAACCTTGCGATAAATTGATCGACAGTTTCATTCGCCATTTGCCTCATTGTCGATAAATCAGCAATCGACAAATTTGGCACGGCCCACTAGAATTGGCTATAAAATAGACATTCCATCTATTCCCATGCCAGTACCGAATTTGGCGGCAAGGCAGTATACCACGTAATTGCTGTCTTCGATAAAGAAAGCGGGAATAATCTTAACTTCCAATGATCAACATGAGTAGTGTCTCCACACGGAGCTAAAAAGAGATTAACGTGCCCGTGTGTAAAATGCTCATCTTCACCAGTGAAGAGTGTAAACTCGGGTATTTTAATCCTCTTGGATATGGGACAGTATCCATCCAATCAGGGTACGATTTTCGATAGACATTAATTCTGTACCCTACCACTGGATCATTATACCCAACCATCGGGACTACGGCTAGCTGGTTCGGATATATTGGTTGATAAGGTACCTAATACCCTGGTTGTTGCGGAACTGGATGAACGACTTGAAACACTAGCCGAGGAACCCGTACCCGCAACCCTTGCTGAAATCCTGGTTGTGCATATTGCTGCTGAACATGATACCTTGGCTGGAAGGGTTGATCGGGTCCCCTAACTTGAGCCACCGGGTCCCGCCTCCCGACTTGGCCTTGCCCTCTAGGAGGAATGGGTATCACTCCTTCATTGATCATGGGCGACTCATTCACCGGGATGTGAACAACGGTAGGTTGAATAGCAGGCACAGCCGGTCGGTTAACCCGTCCTACTGCTTCAATCGGATCTACATTTACTTGAGGGTTAGAACCATCACTTGACGCAGTGGGAAGGACTTCTCCTCGTTGCAAAATCCTTGTAGGCGCTGCTGGCGGCAAGTTTTGCCCAATATGACCTGTGTTTGTTGGTGTAGTGATTGGAGCAGCGGGGTTCCTAGCAGGTATGGCCGAGTTCCCACCTTGAGGTCGCACCGAAGTCCCATGTTGACCCGAGGCACACTCATGATAAGTGTTAATGATCAAAGGTCTAACAACGTCGGTCATTCGTTGAACCATATGGTCCGCAAACTCATTTTGAACTTCTTCAATAGTATGTCTTATCGACGATAACATGACGGGCGACATCTCCATGTTCCTTCCGGGCTCTTCAATATGCTGTCGAGGTGCCTCATCATTGTTACCCTTGTTACCCTGGACCTGGTTCCCCAGTCCATGAGCTGCAATCGATGATTCCTCCCGAGGTATTCCTTCCATGGGCTCGTTTCTAATGCCGTCTGTGTTGTTACGTCCTCTCATTCGTGGTATAGCACTCTCTCGAACTAACACCTAAGTAGTCCTACCGAGCATGCCAAAAGAGACTGTTGCACGTTTAAAATCCATCGACTAAGCCCAAACGGGTTCCTGGGCTTTGGCCCTAAATAAGGTTGAGGCTCAAAAGGATTATCCACGCGGGAATCTTTTATCAAACTTAATCCGTTCGTTTTCCAATAAGAAGTTTTGGGTCAGTTTTGGACAAAGAGTGTCAAATGCGAAAGATACTTATATTTACGCAGAAGGCGTGATACAGACTCTTGGCAATTCGACGACCCTCTTATACGGAAAGAGACGAGTTTCGAATTACTAAAACTCAAAGTACGACTTTGGAATTTAATCGACAGGGCTGAACTAAACTGCAAGACACAATGCCGGAATCTAATCGACGACACTGGACGGTGGATACGGGACACAATACCGAAATTTAATCGACGGTATTAGACAGAATGAGTGATGAGTACAACACCGGAATCGAATCAACGATGCTGGACTTTATGAGCGGATGCCGGAATTTAATCGACGACACCTAGCCCCGGGTATGACCCTCACCGGAATTGAATCGACGATGGGAATCTGATAGCTACGGTTAAACTAGAAACTAGGTAAAAGAGTTTAGACTTGTTTGTTGAGTTGTTCGGAGGGCCTTTCTCGCTGAATGACCTGCGATATTTATAGAGAGCTTCTTGGTAACCGCCTCTGGCTCTCCACTCCTGCACGTTCTCCCATTCTTCAACGGTTTTCATCGACGGTTCCTAGATTCGCGCGCCACTTCCTTTTACACCTTTTGGGATTACCGCCTTTTTTGCGTAATCACTCTAGTCGTGGTTCCTTCGCGCGTCTTTTCCTTTTGCTTTCGGGAATCGCCGCTTCTGACGCGTGGCGTCCTCTTGATCCATCAGAGCCTAATTCCAGTACACCTAGCCATAGGTAATCATACCTTCATCACGTACCTGTCACGTGACACCCTAAGGGATTCTAGGTGTCAACAAAATGATAATTCTTTTAATTTTAAATGAAAAATCGGTTGTAATACATGTCACACAAATATCGTGAATACGTGATTGGTTTTTTTCACTACGGCATCGATTGTACAACAAGTGTATATACTATTTATGTCAATGTTAACTTAAATAGTCTATTCCAAAACAATGTGATTTTACATGTAATTCAGAAACGTCCATCTGTTTTCAAAAATAGATTTTGAAATAGTTTTTATACGTGTTGTGTGAAAATAATCTGTGCCCAAAATTCATTGGTATAGAGGTGATTGCTTCGGTTCTGTGGGGAATTTGTTGTGCGAGAAACGATCTCATATTCAGACACAAAACCCCTAATCCGGAGAAAGTAATCGATCTGGCCCTAATCTCCCTACAAAACTTCCAAAGGTGGAATATTTCAGCGATTAAAGCTCAGAATGCGAGTAGATCTAACGAAGAAGGCTCGAACCCCTTGAAAGTCAATACCTTTGAGCTGAACGTGGACGGATCCCTAGTCCCCGAGCGTTGGAGGGGTCGGTGGTGTAACACCCCAAGTTTTAGGGTCCATCCAAATATTGACCACGGATGAGTTACGGTTGGAGCCGTGGACACCCGGGAATAGAGCTAGTTCACCAATTGTGGGGAAAATCGTCAACAAGCGAGACCTGATCAATTCCAGTGTTCGGATATGTATTGTCTACAAGCAACCAAATCTTAGTATTGTCTGATTGCACATGAGACACCAATTTTGTGGTAGCCCTCGACCAAGCATGAGGCGACTACATGCATGATATGGATCGACTTTGTTAGGCATGCATCGACTACGAATCAATCCTGATAGGGTCTATACCAGACTAAGGATTGACTCGTGAACTGATTGCGAGCATTTCTCCGACACACAAGTAAATGGATCTTGAACTCACCTGAGGCATAATATCATTAGAACCTTCTATCTAAACACGTGTCGGCTGTGGAATGATCACCCTCGATTGTGCAAGATGCCATGTGGGATTACAAGCCGAGGCAAACCAACATTGCATCAATGGCAAATTGGTCATGAAAGGTTACTTCGATCATGTTCTGATTGGGTGCTCCGTTTAGAAACGGGTGATTCCGACCTTAAATTGAGCCAGATGTGAAAATGCTCATACTCGACGCGATAGGGCACGTCCAAGACACGACAAGCTATACACTTGGCTATGCTGTTCGATGCACTCGATCGTGCCCAGTGGCATCTCGGCCACACCTCCGCCATGGTTTGATTGAGAGCCGACCATGATGGAGAGTCCAAAAGCTCAATCTAACACTTGACACGAGTAACACTTACGAACTACAACGAAATTGTACAAATTTTCCTTTCGACAACAAGTGGCACCTAGATTGTCTAACATTTCATAGGCATGAGTTTCGGAAAAGATCACGATAATGATTAGAAAATCTTTGACTCGGTCAAAGAAAATCTTTTATCATCATTACTGAATCTTTGACTAGATCAACTGTAATCATTACAAAATCTTTGAAAAGTCAAATGTAATCTTCTATAATAATTACGCAATCTTTAAAAAGTCAAACGTAATCTTTCGTAATAATTACACAATCTTTAACAAGTCAATAGAAATCTTCCGCAATCATTCTTGTAATCTTTGACCAAGTTAAATGTAATCTTCGGTAATAATTACCAAATCTTTGAATAGTCAAACATGTCTTTCTAGAAAGATTATGTAATCTTTGACTGAGTCAAACACGAGTTTCTAAATAGATTACAGAATCTTGGACCAATCAAAGAAAATCTTTTGTAATGATTAACGTGATCTTTGAAAAGTCAAACACAAATTCCTAGATAGGTTACGGGATCTTTGACTAGTCAAATATAATTTTTAAAAGAAAAACTATAGAATTATTAACATGTTAGTAGAATACCCAAATTACTATTAGCGATAGTTCGGATCAATTTAATAATTCTGGGAAAAAGGACTAATTAGAAATTTTGCTCTGGCACTCATTAATTTGATAATATTAGTGGCGACCAATTCCATTGACTTCTGTAAAATGGCGCCAATTCATATGCCACTAGCTAAATTTGAACATATTTTAAATATAATCATTAGAAAACCTAGTGCTTTTTTAGTATAAATTTAGAATAATTGAGAACATTCAAGAGGTGGACACCTCATCTTGGGCGTGTGGCATTAGAAGAAATGCTCCATGCTCTTCAATAAACAAATGTCCATATAGCCCTACTAGGATAGGTAGTTGGCTTAAACTATAAGGAGCCACATGAACCAATCATATGATGTCTCATTATCTACTAGATGATGCGCGCGCGCGCATGTAGCCATCTCCTCACTGACACCATCATAGTCAACCCCCACTTCCCCACGTTGACTCCATCACCAGACTAACCCCATACACATGTCAATGTCGTCCAACAATTGCCGACTCTTGTCTTGCCTTTTTATAGTTCTTGCCAACAAGATATGTAAGTGAATTTCTAAACTTTTGTTAGGGCGAAGGCTAGTGTCGACTTATGTGTTTTGCATAAGAACATGTCATCTTGTATGCTCTTTTCATGCCTTACCGTTCATGGTAGTGAATTTATAGTATATGATATGATATGACATGCCTCATTCATAGGCAAATATGTGCCTCTTGACTATGAGATTTGGTATGGGACGAATCGACTAGAACGACAGAAGTATTTATTTGAGTCATGAATGGGTTACCCTATGGGATGCCTTGGTATATTGAAAGTGCACACCGAGATACCTCATTCGAGAAGGCATGAGTGGGCCCGTGAAAAGCATGGGACAAATGTGAAATAATGAGAATTTCATGCTTGCCTACAAGAGCTTACATAGCCGAATGCTTGGGGAATGTTCTTACCAATTTTTGCATAACTCCTAAGTTTTACGTTAACTAACTTCCTAACATAGGTTTAGATTTTTGCTTACTGAGATGTTGTTCTCATTCCTCAACATTTTTCAGACTTGTAGGTATGGCTACCAACCCGCCGCTTCACTTCGGTCTTGTTATGTCTATCGAGATTACGCATATGGATGTCATAGATGTAGAGCATGACACTTCCTTTCGTCGCTACCTCACAATCATTTATGTGGAGGAGGGACTCGACCATTGGGTCCCTCACCGATTTGTGGCATGGTACTTGGTGCTCGGTAGAGACCTCATCGGCCCGATAAGGGATTTCGATGGACCACCGGGTTTCAATGGTGGTGGGTGGCCGCATGATGCATAAGGCGGTTCCAAGTGGTGTGACTTTTTGGTGAAGGAGGGATGACTCATGAAGGGCAAATTTTTGGATATACACGCCACTAGAAGAGTTAGGCGTACCCTTGCCCTCAAACGTATCTATATGTAGTGTAATGTAAATAGAGGCAAATATTAGAACAGCGATGTAAATAAAATGGACTTGTGATAATAAAATAGTGCTTTTGGTATGTATGTCACTACATGCTTTCTGTTTGTCACCAATTTATAGACTCACTAAAAATATAAAAAAAATTGCAAGTTAATTCATTAAATACATATCGCAAATTGCAGGACGAGTTGTGGTCGACGTGCTTGGGACGTCAATGGACCTCCCCCGTTGGTGCCTAGGCCCCATGGCCGTGACCGACTTCGACCCCAACTAGCGCTAAACAAACGTCAGTATAGCATCAGGGTCGGGTCGAGGGTGTCATAGGTGGCGTGGATCCTATACGACTTGACTGGCTGCCTGCTGCGAGGGGGTACGAAATCTGTCGAGGCAGCGTCGGCTTTGGTGGTCAAATCTCTAGCCATGGAGGAAGCTCTCAATTGTGTTCTCTCTTCGAAGGATTCCAAGATATGCAGAATCACTTCTTTCCCCGACAAGGAGAAACGGTGATATACTCATACTGTGAGGCCTTGGTTGAAGCTGTACAAAGCCCAGACGATATCTTTGGAGGCCCACTCCCCTATCCTTAGATGCAAAAATTTACTTGTTAATTTCCCTAATGTCAAGGTGGTCCACTGTCCTAAAGAGTCAAATATGATAGCGGATTGGGTGGCTAGATCTCACGGGAAAAAACAATTACTCCACAATTGGGTTCTTTCGCCATCCCAAGCTTTATGGGACTTACTTTGTATCGAAGCCCGTCTTTTGGGTCTTCCCCCTTGAACTCTATGAATGAAAGTTTCATTTTGACCAAAGAAAAAAAAAAAAACGATTCTCCCTAATGTCGATTGCCCTGCATGGGTATAAATTAAATTTAGAGATTGCTTCTTTCCTTAAATTAAAGTTGACATACATGTGTTACACAATTGATCTCCTGGTGAAACAAACCAGTCACATATTCCCATTATCTGTGTGATATGCATTACAACAAATTTTGCATTTAAAATCTGAAATTTGTCAATTTGTGATTGTTGACACTTGATTTTTAGCTAATAGGTAGTTATAATGGTAAAAACACGAGATTTGAGTTTTCGATTGCGACGGAACTCATTTCTTACTAAAAGAAGATCATTTAACTCTGTAGTTTGCATTAGCAATTCATTTGCACTTAAATTTCTTCAAATTAAAAAATGTTGACTTTTTAGTTGACTTTTACGGCCAATTTTGATCAGAAAGTCAACCAATAGTTGCAAAAAACATTTTTTTGCACGAAAACCTTCCAAATAGTGCCAATTGCACTTTAGCACTTAAAGTAAGTAAAACATTCGAAGTTTGATCTGTTAATTGACTCTCTTGGCCAAGAGTCAACTTGACGGTCAACCCTTTGACAAAAAAAAAATGAAAAATCCAAAATTTCAAAATCTCTTTATTTTACCTTCAATTTCACTTTGGCATTGAAATTTTTCCAAAAATCACTTAGGAAATGACTTTCCCCCAATTTTGAAATTTCACTTCCTGAGGACCAAAAATCAAATTACTCCATATTTTGTCATTCTTTAAGTTTGTTTATTTTATGACGTCTGATCTGGGAACCATTCCGCACCTAATTTGAGCATCAATTTCGAAATTCGTGAAAATGACCAAAAGGCCCCCAATTTAGGCCCATTTCGGTCAAAAATCAATTGTCAACCATTCGTGCATTATCTCTCCAATCCTACACAAGTGAGCATGTAGATTCCAAGTCCAGTGTTAGTTTTGACAAATTTCTTTAGTTTCGTGATCAATTGGACCAAACGAGGATGTGGTAACTCATGAAATAGTTGAAAATTAAGTCCGGTTAGTACAAACTTGGCCCCGTCTTAGATTTTATCCTACTTAAGAAATTCAGCATCAATTTGACAATTTCGAATATGTCAAAATTTGGTCACCTGGCACATTAGGCATTTCTAAGAGCAATTAAGCCAATTCATGCACCAATTTGCATTTCATGCTTAATTCTTGCACAATTTGCTTTATGTGCATAATTCAATATACAATTTGCACATTGCATGTCATTTGGTCCAATAGAGGCATTCTAAGATATTTAGTTTGGTCTAATTTGACCACAAAGCTTTATAAAATGTTTGAATTAAACCAAAATTGGTTAATCTCGACAGATTTGGGCATATGAATATTCATTGCGACTATTGGAGCAAGCCGATCAAATTCCATTGGAACAATCTTACCTCTTTTCGACCACTTGGCAACGTCTTAGCAAGAAATGGTTAATCAATGCTTGATTTTCCACCCACCTTGCCTTTGGCAGAAATATCCTTGAAAGAATTGCCATGCCTTTGAATAATCAAATTATTTGAATATGAACCATTAGACCAAAGGAAGGGCCAAGATTTATTGCATTTTCCTTCCAAAATTCAAAGGGGAGAGTCTCATTATCACAAAAATTTTCAGAAATTAGGAGAAAGCTCTCTCTCTCTCTCTCTCGGCTACACCTCCTCTTGCCGCTTTGTGCTATCGCATCGGCCGATTAGTCACCTCCCTCGGTGATCAACCCCCACAACAACCTCCTGCTTGCTCCTCCCTAGCTGGTCGTAAGAGTTGATCGGCCGATCGCTATCGATCGGGCCTCAAATTGAGCCGATCTTCATCACACTGAATTATTTGTTTTCACATCAATTTTGGCTCTAGCTGGGACTAATCATTGTTCATGCATCTTCTAGCAGTCTGAAGGCCATTATCATAGGGGCCTGTCGAATTTTCGGTAGATCTTATGACCTATTTCAAGCTTGTTTTAGCTTGTTAAAGTTGTAAGGAACCATTCTTAATCCTATTGCTTTGATACCTATTGAGAAAAACCCCTAACTGATTTTGAAGTTGACGAAACAATCTATAATCTGAGTTAATGCATTGAAATACTTGTTTTGTAGATTATCCATAGATGTGGGTTATACAAGATTTAATCTGGCAGAAAAGGCTCATACGTAGTTCTGAGTGACTCATATGCTGCATCGAGCTCGGACGTTGAGGCGGGAGCTCAAACAGTAGAATGATGCTCAAGCTCTAGAGGAATATTTCACGTGCAACGACTAGATTATAAAGAGATATATTCAAGATGATTTTAATTGATATATTATATCATCACAACGGCTAGTAATCAAGTTGGATTCGTACTTGGAGATTCCTAATCATGAAGATCAATCAAGGATGTGGAATAATGAAGATGAGGATGACTCATCTAATGGAGTAATCTATCTATGAAAACTCAATATCACGATTTTATGTATGATTTGATCCAAAGAAGGACTCTTTCCTTTATCGAACTCAACGGCTATAAAATCCTTTGTATACAATCTCGTCCAAACGGGGATGTTTGGGAGAGCGATCCTCTGGAGATCTTGCAACGGGCGATTGAAGATAGAGGAGTATAAAAGAACAGTTCAAGGTTGAAGAATGTATGAATGAGGAAAAGAATGCAAAATTTCAAGATTAAGGAAGCTTCGCATCTTTCACATACCTTTGATCCTAAACTAAAATACTTAGAGTTCATTCAATTATAACCTCCGAGCTATTCACTAGTGGAATCCAGCCGATCACCTGCCAGCATGAAGAAGTGGATGTAGGCTTGAATAAAACCAAACCACTATAAATCCTTTGTGCATATTCTCTTTCTCTTGCTCACTCTGATTCCTTACTTTGATAGTTAAATTGTGCAAAGCGCTGCATCCGAGAATATCTCTAAACTCACTAGCTATCATCGTCTAAACGAAGCTCCGAATATACTCATTTACATTTGATAAAATATAGTTTAGAAAATCTATTGATAAAATATGGTCGAATGGGATGAATAAAGGAATCGGACTTTGAGGCGTGATAGCACTCTTTTTAAGAAATTATTTGCTTCACAACGTTGCTAATGGTTACAAGTAAAAATCCACTAGGATACAACAGAATCTCAAGCGAGAATATTAGATAACAATTATAATATTTCTCCAAGAACTCTCTAGGAAACAATCGGAAATGAAGGTTATACTTCTCTTTTTGGAAAGAACGAAAATTGAAGAAGAATTATTCTAAAAATGAATAGAACACTTGAATAAATAACAAGAGGTGAAGGTTATACTTCTCATGCAACTCTTCGTGTCCAAAACAATTTATTCGATCACACATTTTACTTTTCTAAAAATAGTTTTAGTATGAAATATTGCAACTTTTCGAAGGTCTAAAACTACTAACTCGAACGGACGCAATTCTTCATGTATAACCTACCAAGTCTAAAGAGTTGCAACTATTGAACATAATTAATCAATTAAAATTGGAAATTAATATTAAAAAATAATCGCAACTCCTAAGTGAATAGTCGCACTGTTTTGCTAGGACATTACAATTAAATTATACTAAATTTAATTACGAAAATAAAATAAACAGATAAGAATATGATTGTTGATTAATGCTAATTATAACTCGCGATTGCGCAAGCATGCTAAGTGCACCTAGTAATCATGCACCCGAACGCAGGTATAGTGAGGTCTAGCACACTACCCATTTATTTATTTCAAAAGATCATAATAGCCTTCTAACTAATAAAGAGACTTGTACTCTCCTTTCGATCCTATGTGAGATTGGGAAAGACAACTTTTTGTTTGTTATATAACCAAACTTCAACACAATCGTCTGTGGATGTCAAAATACAAGGACTGCGATGTTCGGTCAAAGTCGTTGATCGGTCTAGGCGTAGTAACTTTCATCGTCAAGCCGATGATACTAGTCCTTGTGCATACGGTTGGTGGAAATAAAATTGATGGGGTGGGTACGGGATTTGATTCCCGCGCTATGTAAAAAATCCTAGCAAAAATCCTAAAGACAGAGGATAGATAAAAAAGTTGGACAATGCTCAAAGACTAATTTTTCTTGCTTAAGACTCAAAATATAAGTTTTGAGTTTGCTCCTTAACAATGCCACTCGGGACTTGGGAACAAGCATTGATTTAACTCATTCTACTACACTAAGCCACAGATGTGATATCCTCAAATTCGACCTTATTCGGAATGTAATGAAATGACGATTTTAATCAAAACATCGTTAGTAATTTTCACTCTAAACTGATCACTCATGAGATGCTAACTAAAAGGGAAAGGCTATTAAGAATTTAAGTACGCTTGACCTAAGAACTCAACCATGGATTGATAATTCGACCATAAGGATTGACAAGGGACAATTTTGAGCCGTTAAAAACCGATCAAGGAACGGCTATAGAACGTTTCATCAATAGTATGCAATTGGATCACAGGATATAGCTTAACTATTGTCCGGATTACGAACGACCCTAAACCAATTCCTAATGATCGTGTATATTGGAACTAGTGATTGATCCCTTGCAATTTCATGATAACCGAGGTCATCCATGGCTTGAGAAAGCTTGAATGTGGATTGATGTCGAATCAACCATGGGTCAAATATGCATAGCACCTAGAAGCCACCCGTTAACTCGAGATGTGCAATAGTCGCAATCGATTGATTTTGGCCATGGATTAGAATCCAAATGTGGGTATTGTATCTTTGAGGATCTCATGACTAAACTATTGGATGTCGCCTCATTAAGCTACATATTTATCGGTTTATACAAGACTCTTGATAAAAGGAGCAACGGGCTGAGATTTGGAGCCCATGAGGAAGCCGGCCGGACGAGGACATATTGGGCCACAAGCCGAATGTGGTTCGGCCATCTAGGGCCTAATATCAACCCAAGTGGGCCTAGTTAAGCCCACTCAAGCCTTTCTAAAGCTCGGATCCTATTCTTTTGAGGCCAATTTGAATTTATACGAAATCGTATAAAATACTAGCTCATATACGCATATAGTATTTCATACTATACTTTGTGAATTTACCAAAATACCCTTATCTTTTGAAATTATCAAAATGCCCATTTTTCTTTATGAACAAAAGAAACAAACCTTGATGAAGAGAAGATTTTTTGGGCAAGCTTTAATGAAGGGCTTCTTGAGCTAAGCTTGCTCAAGAAGCCTAAATGAGATAAGATCTCATCTTGCCTCTCTCTCTCTCCCAAAAGCGGCCACCCTCTCTCTCTCTCTATTTGCTCTCTCGGCCAGCCCTCAAACCAGTAGTGTTTTAGCCCCTTTTGGCTACTGTTTGGTAGGCCAAGATCATATCCAAGCCCCGACATGACCTTCCGTTGTCGTACGCAACTCGTTCGAGTCGTTTCTATGCCCGATTCAAGCCCCGCCAAGCAAAATAACCCCATCGGTCTTGAGTTGCTACCGTTCGGCCATCCATCGTGGTTATGTGTTGTTTTTGGACAGAGCCATGTGTAGCCCTCACCGCCACCGTCGCACCGGTATCTTCGGATTTGTCATCGGGTGAACTTTCGCCCTAATCCCTTGATTATATTAAACTTGATTAGGATCCGATTAGATTAGGCTAAGTATGTTTAGTATTAATTAATTAAAGATTAGTAGATAGGTTATCATGATAAGTAATAAGTGGACTTGAGAGGCTATCATTTTATGCGATAAGCTATCGATATTTTTGTGATAAGCTACCACTATTTTTATGATAAGCTATCGATATTTACGCGACAAGCTATCGATATTTTTATGATAAGCTATCGATATTTACGCGATAAGCCATCAATATTTTCATGATAAGTTATAGATATTTTCATGATAAGCTATCGATATTTATGTGATAAGCTATCGATATTTTTATGATAAGCTATCCATATTTTTATGATAAGCTATCGATATTTATGTGACGAGCTATCGATATTTTTATGATAAGCTATCAATATTTTTGTGATAAGCTATTGATATTTTTATGATAAGCTATCGATATTTATGCGATAAACCATCGATATTTTTGTGATAAGCTATCGATATTTTTATGATAAGCTATCGATGTTTATGCGATAAACCATCGATATTTTCATGATAAGTTATAGATATTTTCATGATAAGCTATCGATATTTATATGATAAGCTATCGATTATTTTATAATAAGCTATCGATATTTTCATGATAAGCCATCGATATTTTTATGATAAGCTATCAATATATTTATGATAAGCTATTGAATTATTTTGATAATTAATATTTGCTAAATAATTAAATTCAATTTTGACAATTAAGTATTATATTCGTAAATATACTCTTGTGTAATGTTTAATATTTATGTGATAAGCTATTAATATTTTTATGATAAGCTATCGAGAATTTTATAATAAGCTATCGATATTTTTATGATAAGCTATCGAGAATTTTATGATAAGTTATCAATATTTATGTGATAAGCTATCAATATTTTTATGATAAGCTATCGATATTTTCATGATAAGCCATCGATATTTTTATGACAAGCTATCGACATTTTTATGATAAGCCATCGAATTATTTTGATAATTAATATTCTATAAATAATTAAATTAATTTTTGGAAATTAAGTATTATATTCATAAATATTTTTGTGTATTGTTTAATAATTATGTGATAAGCTATCGATATTTTAATGATAAGCTAACGATGTTTTTATAATAACCTATCGATATTTTTATGATAAGCTATCGAATTAATTAAATTAATTTTTGGTAATGAAGTATTATATTCGTAAATGTATTCTTTTGTAATGTTTAATATTAAATTGTGATGTCGATATTAGGAATAGCCATATAAATTGGCTTATATAACTAAATAATTTGATCAGCAATCCTCAAGGATGTTTGGATATGAAAGTATGTCAAGTTTGGTGGTTGAATCATGTGTTTGTAATCATGTGCAATTTATTTACTGTATGTATGGCTTGAGAGTTGCAATAATTGGAGAAATACCCGGATAAGCCGGAAGACCTCCATATGAAGACGGGTGTGCCCTTGATCGGCCATGATGATGGTAAGGATAAAAATCCGAATGAGTCAGAAGACCCCCGTAAGAAGATGGGCGTGCCCTCGATCAACCGTAATTGATCGAATGATTATATGGCCGTTAGAGCCGGAAGACCACCGTGTGAGGACGGGCGTGCCATGAGTGGCCGTAATAACGAGAGTACGCTTGAGCGCATTGTGCACAAGAAAGTTGACATGTGTTCTGATTACATTGTTTATTTAATTGCATTGTATTGCCTACAATGGATTGTAACGTGCAAGGCGTGTGCTAAGGCAAAGTAAGATTGCATATGAGTGTTTGATAGCATACTTGTGTACACTATATTGCCTTATAGGTTTTATCTCATCCAAACCGAGTTGACCTCCTAATCGAGGCTTAAGCCATTAACTTGTCGAGATTATTCTCATTGTTGTTGTTTCAATATTTTCAGACCCCCGAGCATGAATCGTCGACCTTTGATTACACGTTTTGGGGTGCCCATGGATATAGGTACCATAGTGGTAGACCACCCAATATGACCGGAGAGGTAGTACCGGAAGCACATGAGGAACATCTGGGTTAACGAGGGGTTTGAGATGTCACAACCACATGAGTTCCTAGCATGGTTTCTTAAAAATGGAAATGACTTGTACGGCACAATTAGAGGATTCGATAGACCTCCACCCCCTAGTGGTGGCACTAGAGAAGAGGATGAGGCTGACTCGGAGCCTCCTTTGCGTTATAGTCATTTGTGGTGATAAGCTCTAAAGGCTTATCCCACCCCATAAGATCATGGTCAAGGCTTGCAATTTAATATTCTGAAGGGTCGGGCACAAGGGAGCATATATTATAGGAAATTTTGTTTAAAAATGTTCAAATATTTATTGAATTTTCGGGAATCCCAAAAAGATTCTAGAATTTTCAAGGAGATAGCTCCTATCCACAAAGGATTGATATCTCTTAAAATTAAGAAAGATTATCTTTTAGGATGTTTGATGATTCAGATAACCTCCAAATTTTAGAGAGACGTTTGAAATCATCAATTAGAATATTCTGACTTATGAAATATTCGGATTTAACCATCATATATTCTGAAAGATTTTGTGCTCAATCTTTTAAAGGTAGGATGAATATTCAGATTATCTCAGAATTCTATACACCAAATCAAGGCAAGCAACCGAATATCCACAAGTTATCTCATCCATTGAATAAAAAAAAATGAGCAAGTGATTTTCAGCACATCCACGGATTTAGAAAAAGTCGCGAGAAAGAGAAAAAATCAAAATCAATCACCAAAATCCGCACATGCACGAGGTTCGAAAGGCGGTGAATTTAAATTCGGATTGATTTTTAGATGCCGAGCAAAAACTTTCATCAAGCGCCTAGAGAACAAATTTTTTTTAGATCCGAACATCAACAAATTCGGCTTCTGATTCAGCACTAAAGATCAGCAGGAAAATCAATAAAAATCAACATGAACAGCAAAAAGTTTCGGCACTTAACAGCATGCAAAAACATCTTAAACAGCAAGAATTTCGACATGGAAACAATAGCGATTTCAAAAGGAAAATAACAACGATTTAGCATGAGAATAAAGCGAATACCACCGTGAAACAGAGGTGATAACAGCAGCAATTCCAACCATTGATAGCAGCAAATATCGGATTTCAAACCGTGGCGAATTTTAGCATTAAATAGCATGAAACAACAATGGGTCTCAGTGCGAAACAACAGCAACAACGAATTCAAAGGACATGCTTGAATCAAAGCTAAAAGTATACGAGAGTTACCTTAGTTCGCAAGACAAAACTCGAGCCAATTCGATGCGAGAATACCTATGGACAGCAACTTCGAACGCGCCTTGTTCTCTCCTTCTCCCGCTTTCCTTTTCTTGGCCGTATGTGCTCTCTTTTTCTTTTTTCAAAAATTTTATTTTTCTGAATGAGAATTGCCGACCCCTTAACCCTAGGCATAATTGTGTATTTATAGAGCAAAGGGTTGCACGCAAGCATAGGGTTTACCGACGACCGTTCGATTCAGAAACTCTTATTATATATTGATCGTCGAATTGAAAATTATGACTTTTGAGGAGTCCTATTTATTAAAAATAGCTAGAATTTTCGTCCAAATGAGGACTCCCACAAGTTAGACCAAAATCCTAGGCTTTTGTGGGCTCATTCTGTCATTCCGGACCCAATTGGACCTTAACTAATCAAATGGATAATTAATTTATGCCTTTTTGCAATTTTAAGAGCTCAAACGGGCTATTTTAAGTCCAAAATTATGATGAAAAATTCGGCATCCCCTCCGGGCCTCATTCAAAATTTTCAAACTAATCCGGTCCATTTGCCTATCAAATTAAACTCAATTGACCCGACATCCGACCCTAAATTCCATAACATGCTTTTGATTGACAAAAAATAAATGTGCTATGCATGATAAAATTATTTTTGTGAGAACCATTACTAATTCTCATTTTTATGAAATGATAAATGAAAATTAAAATTTAGGTGTCAACAGCTGGAACAGTTGCCCCTCTTTGCATGGAGACTCGCAGAGGTTTCACTCAAAGACCAAAATTGAAACCTAAATTTTGAAAATGCAAATCATAGTAATTTTTGGTGGGATTGAATCCCATTTTCTAATGCAGGTGAAATGATGCACGAAATGCAATGCTGTAAATAACATGTGTTAAAGATTTCCCCTTTTTCCGTGTTAGAGAAACTTGCACATGGATCGCATACGAAAATACATGTTTTAGCAAATACCTCATATGCCTATGATTCCCTTAATTTTCAAACCTCCAAGTGGATGCCGAATACTAAGGTACTAACCCCATCTGTTACCAGAAGTTTCCTTTTGACACGAGACAGCGCAAGATATGTGTGTCCTTCGAGATCACAAGAGCTATGTCGTTGTGAGTCGAAAGAAGTGAAATCAAGTTCACAAGAGCTACGTCGTTGTGAGTTGATAAAATGTCAAAATTGCCAGTGCATATGTCTTCACGATTTAACAAAGGGGAACCAAAATCATAGGAGCTACGTTGTTATGATTTGGTTTGGATCAAAATCATGGGTGCTTATGTCATCATGATTTGATAAAAGGGTCGAGAATCATAAGAGCTATGTCATTATGAGCCGGCTAAAGGTCAAGATCACCAGTGCATATGTCTTCGTGATTCGAGACCGAAATCATAAGAGCTACGTCATTATGATTTGATAAGATGTCAAGATCACCAATGCATATGTCTTCACGACCTAACGTAAGAGGCATATTGCCCGAATTGAACAATATTTGATAGGAGCACCACCGAATGGAATTGATACGTACGAAAGGGGCATATTGCCCGAATTGAATCATAACAACTATCATCATAAGAGTTGTTAATTTGAAAAAGGGTTCAGAAAACTTACCTAGGTTCTCCGAACGAATAATCAAGGAACAAGGTAGATTGCTTGTATCGTACCTGTTTAAACACTTGAGATGAACACGGTTGATTGTTAACACAACATGATATGTCCATAAATTCTTGAATTTTCATTTACATTACGAAGCTCCATTGGGGAATTTGCCAATAAGGAAATCTGTCTGATCCTTTTGACGAATTTAATCAAATCGAATGAGGAACTACAAGTAAAAAGGACTTTTCACTTACTCTCATGAAAAAGGTTTTGAAACCCGACCATTGATGCGGGCAAAAGAAAACACTCTCAACTGTTATCATCATACTTGACAAGGGTCCGAGTATTCTCGCAATCGGTATGACCAAACCAATCTATGAGGTCCTTTGCAAGGAATGTAATTCAGGTTTGGTCAAAGGATTTATCAAGGGGACTCATATGAGTCATTTTTTGGCTTTGAAATGAAATGAGATTCTTGTCAGGTGTATCGGGTTTACAAGTCGGGAACCTTGCAAAATGAAGTAAAAATGATCTTGCTCGCACTTCTTCGAGCGATATTTATAAGCAATTCAAAATCCTATATTAACCCAGCACTTCTTCGAGCGATATTTATAAGCAATTCAAAATCCTATATTAACCCAAGTGCCCCGATCCGAAGAGACTTTTGATAACGATTGTAATGTAGGTTCGGGGTAGGCCTAGAAATGAAAGGCTTATTTGCAACAAATGGTGCATAATGATGATATTGTTAATCATCTCTTTACTTAGAATGGTATTCTTGCCACTCCCTGGGGAACATTCAAATGCACCCAACTGAGACACCCCTTCATTCCAGAGATTTTCCCGGGAGTTTTTCCTCTTTTCTTTTACAAGAAATGCCCCCCGCCCCTTTTTTAGGTCGCATTCCTCATTTTTTCTTTTTCCCGTTTTTTTGGGATTTTTGGATGCTCAAAATTTTGCCCACTGTTTTCTTTTTCTTCCTTTTTTTTTTCTTGAGTGGTAAGCCTTTGCTTTTCTTACTCTCTTCTCTCGCCTCTCCTTTTTTGATTTTTTTCTTCAAAAGGAAGGAAGAGGTCTCGTCCAGATCCTGCATATTTTGTTGGCAAATCTTTCGAGTTCGAGTTTGCCCCAAGGTATTTTGCTCATTTGCTAGACGATCTGAAATGATTCCTTGCTAGGATGATCACCAATTGGGTTACGAGAAATGAATCCGCCACTCACATTGGGTTTGCAAAGGGATAAATGTGTATGAGAGGGGAAATGAAATGCTCTTCGTTATGTCTAAGGCACTTGGATTAATATAGAATTCACATGCAATAAATACACTCAAAGATTGATGCAAGTGAGAGCAAGAAAATTTTACTCATTCCTTTATCTGAGAATTGCCCCAGTGTGGGGTTGTTCCCGACAAGGGCATGAAATGAAACGCCGTTCAAAGGGGTTAAGCAAAAGGCAACCTTTAATGTTTGGATGGAGGAAATGAATGCCTCGTATCATCTTGGTTGTCAAACTTCTCATGAGATAACCCTTTACCTTGTCAGTATGGAAACTCTCTCTTTTTACGGGGGATTATGATATAGACGTTTATAGGAAATGGCTTGTCTTTCATCGTCCCGATATTCCTCATTCAAAATGATTAATTCAACAGAATCAAAGAAATTTCCTGATCGAAAACCTCCAACATTGAAGATTAACAATGCGACCAGGAACAATTCAAGTGCAAGTATAATGCATGAACACTCATTAGATGAATTGTAACTTGATTAAAATGTCGGAGCAAATCAAGCATAATATTTGTTTATAGCATCGGAATTGATAAGGCTGGTAAAGACACGACCATCCATCTCAATCAAAATCAAAGCGCCTCCCGGGAGTACTTTCTTCACGACATACAGACCACCATAGTTTGGAGCGAACTTCCCTTCCGGAAGTGAAACAATGGGTAACAATTTTCGCAAGACAAGGTCACCAACCTGGAAGTGTCGAGGCCAAACCTTTTTGTTGAAGGATTTAGCAACCCTTTGCTAATAGCACTGACCGTGACATACGGCCCTAAGCCGCTTTTCATCGATCAAATTTAACTGGTCCATCCTCCGTTGGATCCAATCAGCCTCGATCGGCTTGACTTGAGATAGGACTCGCAAGGAAGGAATCTCCACCTCGACTAGTAACACCGCTTTCATCTCGTATACAAGAGAGTACGGGGTTGCCCAAGTAAATGTTCGGATCAAAGTCCGATATGCCATTAGGGCAAATGGCAACCTCTCATGCCAGTTGTGATAATTCTCAGCTATCTTAGCTAAGATCTTCTTAAGAGTTCAGATGCTTGATCTTAAATTCCTTGAACGGATCATCGACCTACTTATTGTTCGGGTTTGAACCATTGTCGGTGATTATAGCTTCGGGCGAACCGTACCGTGCTATAATGTCTCGACGGATGAATTTCACGACATTCCAAGTTGTAACTGCTAGGCATGATGCAGCTTCGATCCATTTAGAAAAATAGTCAATGGCGATAAGAATAAATCGATGCCCGTTAGATGCTTTAAAGCCTCGGGACCGTCGAACTCCTCTGCTGCGCTATTTTGACCCCTATTGCGCTCAATTCTGTTCTTAACCACCATCAACCACTACGCTGCCTTTTTCACCCATCTTCGACCACCACGTACTCCTCAATACTCCCTCGGACCTTTGCCACCAGCCCCATGAAGCTCCGACACCACTAGAGCTCCGGAACAACCCCGACCAGCTTGCCCTGTTCCTGCTCCCCAGATGCATTCCGCCTGCTACAGCTTACGTTAACTGCTGCCTCCGCCAGCTCCGGCCACCACAAGCCACCACCGACCACCTCCAACCACCTTAAAGTCCCCTCAAGCCTCTTGTCACTCGTCGCTACCTCAATGCCCGCCGGAAAAGTTGCAATAGCCGCAAACAGCCAGCCCGCTGCCTGCCCTTTTCTGTGGTGCCCTGTTTTGTAGACTGGGCTGGTTCCGTTAGGCCTGTTTCGTGGGTTTATGTTTTGGGCTAAGGCCCAATCTATTGTGGATTGTGAAGTTGGGCCTTGTACTAAGCCCATGGACCAATTAAGCCGGAAGCTTGGGCCCATGGTTTGAGGGTTTTCGGTCGTGATCCGTTTGAGCCTAACATTCATACCGAAGGTTTTCAAGGACTGCAGCCGCATTCGCTTCACCCAATTGATGGTAAGTTAACCTCTAACCCCTGGTTAGGACGCTAATTGCGTTCGGAGTTAGTTTAATTAGATTATTAGGGTGTTTAGGTAGGTTAATTAGGGTCGGGTTAGGTTAGGGACTTGGTTTAAGTTAAATGGCCCCAATTAGTTAGGTTACTCCGACTATGGCTAATTGGGACTAGATCGACTGATTGATTGGTTCACCTTGTTTGATTGAGAGCGAACAATAGGCCACCATACTTTGAAGGAAAAGATTATAGTGACTGGCGTAACAAATTTAAAGCATTTCTCGGATGCCGGGATCCTCAAATCTGGGATGTCGTACAAAGAGGAGTAACACCAATGATAGAGACTACAAGTGCGGGGGACAACACAACACCGACGGCTGCTCTATCTGCAATCGAGATAGCCAAGAGAGATGCTCTTGATGCAAAGGCTATTTATTCATTTTACAATGCATTATCTCCTACTAAATATAAACGTATTGCGGATTGCTCCTCATCGAAAGAAATATGGGACAATCTTCACGTCACCTATGAAGGAATAAACAGAGTAAAAGAGACAAAAGTCAATTTTCTACTCGGACAATATGAAGCATTCAAAATGAAGCCTAAATAGACAGTGAAAGAAATGTTTGACGGGTTCACTGAAATAGTGAATGGTCTCATATATCACGGGCAACCAATTTCTGGACCGATGAGAATCAACAAGCTACTCCGAGCTCTTGCAAAGGAATGGGACAACGTTAAAACCTCCATTCGAGAGACTCAAAGAATATCTCCCTTATCAATGGACAAGCTCATTGGAACTCTTCAATCTTATGAAGAAGAAAGAATCAACGATGAAACCACAACTAGAGGTAAGAAGTCAATTGCCTTAAAATCTAATGTTGATTCTGACGTTTCATATTCTAAAGACGTAGATGATGAAGAACTAGCACTCATGGTTAAAAGATTCAGAAAAATGGCTAAACAACGTAGGAACTTCAAAGACAAAATGGATCTCAGACAATACAATCAGAAAAGATCATCTGAGACCAAAAATGAAGGTCAAGAAGTCATCCATTACGAATGTAAGAAAAGAGACCACATCAAACCCAATTGCCCTCTATTAAAGAAGAAAGGCAAGGATGAAAAATCCAAGAAAGCATTGAAAGCAGAAACTTGGAGCGACACCGAATATGAAAGTGATGAAGAATATACAAAGGTCTGTCTAATGGCGGACTCGGATGATGATCTTGAGGTAACTCATACAAACATCTCTCCTGAAGTATCTGCATATATAGATGAGCTATGTTTAGAATACAAGGCTACTCTCAAGAGACTTTCCGAACTAAAAAAGGAAGTAGCTGTTTTTAAACAAAAGGATATTTCGCAAAAAGATAAAACCAATTTTCTCGAAAAGGAATTTTGCCCACAAAATGAGAAATCTGATTCTATATCTTGCGAAAATGCGCAATTGAAATCAAGGGTGGAATCTCTTGAAAAAGAAAACAATTTCTTGAAAAAGGAAAGAAATCCTTTTGAAGAGGAAAATGATCTTTTCGAAAAAGAGAACTCCATCTTGAGAAAGGAAGTTTTGGAAATACACAAAAAATTCTCATCCGGTTCAAAAACTTTGCAACATATACTTTCTATACAAGTTTCCTACTACAACAAGTCGGGGCTTGGTTTTCATAAGGAAAGTGATGAGAAAAATTATTTTTCGACAGAAAAAGAAAGACTAAAGCAACGACCTTCTAAACACGCCTACGTAAGTCACTTTGGGAAACAATTTGTAAGATTTGAAGAAGAACATCTCTCGGGATGTTCAAATTGTGGTGATCCGAAACATTCCAGGAGCTCTTGCTCAAAGATCAATCGACCAACTCGTAACATTGTTAGATACACTTATACGACTAACCTCAAAGGACCCAAACAAATTTGGGTACCAAAAAAAAGTGAGAATCTTTGATCATTGCAGGTACCGAACAAAAGAAGAAACAAATGATACCTTGATAGCGGGTGCTCTAGACACATGACTGGTGACTCATCCATGTTCATTGATTTTGAAAAAATTGATGGAGGAAACGTTTCCTTTGGAGGCAACAATAAAGGAACGATTATCGGCAAAGGAACTGTGAAGATTAGCAATCTACTCATCAAAGATGTTTCATTAGTCAAGGGTTTGAACTTCAATCTTGTTAGTATAGCCAACTATGCGATATTAGGTACAAAGTCTCTTTTGCAAAAAATAAATGCTCAGGTACAAGCCAAGACAACAAGTCATCATTTACCGGACGAAGATATGGCAACATGTACCTTTTGGACACATCGTCTAAGAATGAAAAATGTCTTTTATCCGTCAAACACGATCCGTAACTATGGCACGGGACACTAGGACACATAAGCTTCAAGCAAATCAACAAACTTTCCAAAAAGAAGCTTGTGAGAGGACTTCCAAATGCTAGATTCAAAAAGATAAAACTTTGCGAAGCATGCACACTTGGAAAGCAAGTAAGAAATTCCTACAAACTCATAAATGAAGTCATCACTACCCATGCTCTGCAGCTATTGCACATGGATATCTTCGGACCTACTCGAACACAGAGTATTGGAGGTAAAAAGTATTGTCTTGTTATTGAGAATGACTATACTAGATTCACATGGGTATTCTTTCTTACTCACAAGAGTGCTGCATTCTCATTCTTTAAAACCTTTTCTAAGAAAGTTCAAAATGAAAATGGTTATTCAATCACAAGCATCAAAACCGATCATAGAGGTGAATTTGAAAATCACTACTTTGCAGAATTCTATGATCAAAATGGTTTTCAACACAATTTTTCTTCTTCATATACTCCTCAACAAAATGGAGTTGTTGAAAGAAAAAATAGATCCTTGCAAGAAATGGTACGAACTTTTTTAATTGAAAGCAAAGCTCCATCCCATGTCCGGGCTGAAGCTATTTTAACTGCCTGTTATATTATCAATCGTGTTTTCCTCAAACCATTGATTGAGAAAACTCCCTATGAACTCTACAAGGGAAGGAAGCCGAATATTTCATACTTTCATGTGTTTGGATGCAAATGTTATATTCTTAAGAATGCAAGTGATATGATTGGTAAGTTTGATGAGAGATCAGATAAAGGTGTATTCTTGGGATACTCCACAACTAATAAAGCTTACCGAGTATTCAACAAGTACTCTCAAACAGTTGAGAAATCAATGAATGTGAAATTTGAAGATGAGCGGACTATTCGGACGATAGATACTGAAGAAACAATAAGATATGAGAATCAGAAATCATCATCCGAGAAAGAAAAACCATCATCCGAAGACGTAGAACCGGATGAAACTTCTCATAACATGGAAAATTCTCCGAAAAGCACATCATCTGAAGATTCAAATGACAAAGATCTCACGGAGACCGAACGTGACAAATCAAATAGGAGCTGGAAATACAAATCTAGTCATCCCGTAAATCGGGTAATAGGAAATATAGATAAAGGAGTCGAACCGGATCCAAGACTCAAGGATATGATAAATGCCTTTGCTCTAGTTTCTGAAGTCGAACCCAAAAGAATCGAAGAAGCTCTTGAAAATGAAAGCTAGATTGAAGCTATGCAACAAGAGTTACAACAATTCGGACTAAATGAAGTTTGGGAACTTGTACCCGAACCAAAGAATCATCCTGTTATTGGAACCAAATGGGTCTTCCGTAATAAGTTGGATGACGAAGGAAAAGTAATCGGGAACAAAGCAAGGCTTGTTGCAAAAGGCTACTCTCGGGAAGAAGGGATTGATTATGATGAAACTTATGCACCAGTAGCAAGACTAGAATCTATCAAATTGCTACTCGCTTATGCTTACCATCATGACTTCAAGTTGTACCGGATGGATGTTAAAAGCGCATTTCTCAATGGATATATCAAGGAGGAAGTTTATGTCAAACAACCTCCAGGCTTTGAAGATCCAAAGAACTCAGATCATGTGTACAAGTTGAAGAAAGCTCTCTACGGACTAAAGCAAGCACCCCGAGCTTGGTATGAAAGGTTAAGTAATTTTCTTACTAAAAAAGGTTTCGAAAAAGGTAAAGTTGATAAAATTCTATTTATCAGAAGGGAAGGTAAAGACATTCTGTTGATCCAAATATATGTCGATGATATTATATTTGGTTCGTCTAACCAACATCTTTGTAAGAACTTATCTCGGACCATGCGGGCTGAGTTCGAGATGAGCATGATGGGAGAACTCAAATTCTTCCTAAGACTACAAGTAAATCAAACTAATCGGGGTACATTCATACATCAAGAAAAATATGCCTTGGAATTAGTGAAGAAGTTTGGTCAAAATAACTGCAAGAAAACAGAATCGTCGATGTCTACCTCATCCAAATTGGATAAGGATGAACAAGGCAAATAGGTTGATCAGAAGCTATACGGGAGCATGATTGGTTCTTTGTTATACTTTATTGCTTCTCGACCTGATATTATATTCAATGTGTGCATGTGTGCGAGATTTCAATCTGATCCAAAAGAATCTCATATGTCTACCGTCAAAAGAATCATCAAGTATATAGGAACTAATCCAAACTTAGGGTTATGGTATCCCAAAACATCGGATCTTGTATTACATGGCTATTCGGATGCTGATCTTGCGGGTTGTAAGTTGGATAGAAAAAGTACTTCATGCACATGTCAACTTCTGGGATCAATGCTAGTGTCTTGGTTCTCTAAGAAATAGAACACCGTAGCTCTATCAACTGCAGAAGCTGAGTATGTAGCACTAGGAAGCTGTTGTGCTAAAATCCTATGGATGAAGCAACAAGCGAAGGACTTTGGTGTTGAAGCTCACAACATGGAAATCAAATGTGACAACACAAGTGCTATCAACCTCACAAAGAATCCAGTTCTACACTCGTGAGCTAAGCATATTGAAATCAAGCATCATTTTATTCGTGATCATGTGCATAATTGTGATGTTAACATTCAATTTGTTGATTATAAACATCAATTAGCTGATATATTCACTAAGACACTTGACAAAAATACATTTGAGTACATTAGACAAGAATTGGGTATAACCAAGATTCCCATTTGAGCTGAGATCTAGATAGGAGAAATTGCCTTAGAACTTGAAAATATCATTTGAAGACCTTCGGCAGCTTCAGAGGTTGAAAGCATCATCTAAAGGAACTTAAGGATCTCGGAACTTAGAGAATCATCTGAAGACAACATCTTCTGAGCAGATACGACAAAAGATTTGATCGTTCGAAATCTTGGCGCGTAAGTCATTTTTATTTTTAGCAACAAATAAGGTACGCATCAACACAATCTTCCTAAATATTCGGCAAATATTATGTGATTGTGCTGATTGTTCTGATTGAATATTTGATTGCCTTGACTGAAATTAAATTGATTGAATTGAAAAATTCTCAAAATATTTTCAAAAGAATTTCCTTTTTAAGAAACCGCCTGATATACCCTAAACCTTTTCTACTCGCTCACTCTCACAAATCGCTCTCACAATCTCACAAATCAATCTTACGAAATCCAAAAACCCTAAATCTCCCAAAGCTCTACGATCAAAATCCCTCGACAACTCTCATTCCTCATGGCGCCCAAGAATCTTTCGACTCATAAATCTTCAGCTGCTAGCTCTCGCCGCTCCGATCGTCTAGGATCCAGAGGATAGAAGACATCTAGCGATTACGACCTCACCACCCCGCCGGGCGAAGCCGAAAAGCAGGCACAAAGATTAATCGCTCACATGACGGAGATTTTGCCAACAGGAGTGACCGAAGAGAAATGCAAGAAGATTCAGCAACGAATTTCTTCCACGATAATCCGAACCCCCGAGGAAAACGCTAGTTTGCCTGTTGACAAAAGGATAAAGCTAGCTAGGGGTCTATTGAATGTCATTAAAGGAATGCGGATTGGTAGTAGATCTAAAAATAACATTCTAGACTTTGTGAAAATGAATGAATTCTTCAATGAAGAAGAGATGTACAAATTCTCCGAGATGCTCACTCAGACAGAAATAGGGCTAGCCACCGGAGTAGGAACCGAGCTTCGGAAGAGTAGTCCCTCTTGAAAGAGAAAAGGAAAGGTTGGAGAACCCGTAGAGATTGAGCGGGGAAGTGCTCGAAAGGAGGATGTGAAGGAGGACGAAATCTCTATGACGGAACATCTAAGGGATGATGATGATGAATTGATTTATTCCTTCTTCAAGCCCATACCAATGAAGTTTTTAGTTGGTAAAGAAGAGGCGGACAGGCTGTTCGGATTGAAAGAACATCAACAATGCTACAAGGCACTACTTGCTAGAGGCATTATGCCTAACAAACCTCGTTGACTCGACTTCTTTGAGAGGAATGGTCTGCAGATCCTCTATCCCCTCACCAACTTGCAGCTCCACAACTACTGCTCCTTGACCACTCCAACCTATAGTGAACCGATCGCCTATTTCTACTCGAACTTCACAATGATATATAGAAATGCAATTCAGTTTTCTTATAGGGAGCAAAACATCATTCTAACTATTGAAGACACGGCAAACATTCTTCGGATCGAGCTATTCAGTTTCACCAAAATTCATGTCTCGGATGAAGATGTCTATAAGGAGCCGTTTGGCAACCCCGATCTTTCAAGAGCCAACAAGCCACACGTTAAGCATCACCACTTCCCTTTGAGGACTATAATACCGCATAAGGTAGTTATCAACTGCCTAAGACCAAAGGGTTCCTCAAAAACAGATATCTCAAGATATGAGGCAAAGCTTATCCGGGCCATCCTGAATGGAAAACCCTTCTCTCTGTTTCACCTAATTTTTCTACACATGAGGAGAGCAGTAAAGAAGAACAAGGGTCAGCTGCCCTATGGATCTCTAATAAATAGAATTTTTGAGTATCTGCGGATAGTGGTACCCTTGGAACTCAGATCCATAGAGCTTCATCGGGGAAGTATAGGTGAGACAATGCTCATAAAGATGGGCTACAGATTTGACGACGGAAGCTAGAGGGATAGAAAGAAGAAAGTGATCCCTATAGATCTTCCTTAGAAGGGGACTGCTGTTGAAACTCCACAGAACAAATCTTCTGAACCATCCTCGGAATCCACTCGAAAGAGGAGGATCAAGATGATTGCTCACAAATCAACCAGACTTAGCATCAAAAGAAGAAAACTTGCTAAGGTGCTGCTTGACAAAATTGAAAAGGAGCACATCTCGGACAGTTCAACAACAAATGATATAGAACTAGAAGAGCTGATCCAAACGATCGTCCGATCAACATATGAGGATGAGACCGCCATTCAATTGGAGCAGGAAAAAGAGAAAGAGGACACAGAAAAAGGAGGAGATACAGCAAGAGAAGAAATATCATCCGTCCCAGAACGGGGAACAGAGACAGAGGGGCCACTTCCACGAGAAGGAACGTCTGAGAGGGAGCAAACCGAAACTGATACCAATGCTGCTGAAATAGCAAATCTCCCGGACAAATCTGCTACATCATCTGAGCACCATGCAAGGACTCAGGGGGAGTCAACAAATGTGGGAACTCGGACGGATGAAACAGACATTGCCAATAACTCAGACCTTCTTAGGAAGATAGCACAGAGGCAATAAGAGATGGACCAAAAATGGTCGGACCTTTGGACCTCTCTGCGCTCAGAAGTTGAAGGCCTAAGCACAAAGGTAGATGCTGAGGTTGCGAAAATTCAAAAAACTGTCCATGATCATTCGGAATCTCAGTTGGGCTTCTTGGACAACGGGATCCTCACTACGAAGAAGGATCTGGATCTCAAGCTAAATCAGCTATCCAAGTTTGTCCTAATTCAACTACCTACGGACTAAGCCTCTACTTGGGATCAAGCCCCATCTTCTTCTCATCCGGACCAAACACCAAAACCTTAATTTTTTTTTTAACATTTCATGTTTGAATCTGTATTCTAAATCTTACTTTAAACTCTTTTCTTCTCTTTTCTAATTCATTTTGATTGAATGATTCATTATTTGAATGTTAGCATATTTGATTTGGTATACTGCATAGATGACCTGAATAGGCATTGAATTTAGGGGGAGCAACGTTTTATCACTATCTGACTATGCGGGTTACTCCCTTTTACCGATGACAAAAGGGGGAAGAATGGTATATAATGATATAATTGTGTTGTAAGTGTTATAACTTGTGATGTCGTGATGTGATATGTGCGATATATGACTCGAAAAATATGTGAATGAATCATGTAAAATCAATCGGTAATATGTGTGCAAAAATCCCTCAAGAACAGGATTTTAGGTTAAGCATGTTCTGCGGAAAAAAGCATGATCTATGGAAACATCATCTGAGAAGGATTACCTTCTCATAAGCTGAGTAGGTGAACAAGTTCCTTTCTTTCAAAATTATGTATTTCACAAATCTAAAAGGTTTGGCTAAACAGGACAAGCTACGAGCATTTGACAGAATGTGATGCTCTGAGAAGTTACAATCTTCATATTTGCATCGTATATGAAACTATCGTACATCTTAAAAAGTACATGCACTTAGAATACAAACTCATCAATTGAGATGGCACAAGTTCTGAGACTGCGCATCATCGTATGTAAATGCATTTTTCGGAACTTATTCTTGCTAAAAGTACAAGGAACAAATCGCTAAAATTATTCCTTAGCAAGATCCTCACTAGAGTAACTTTACCGAAGTTGTTTACCTTTTCTAAACTCAATTATTCATTACTATTGTGGATCGTTTTGTCATCATAAAAAAGGGGAGATTGTTGAGAAAAATCCCTAGACGGTTTTGAAGTTGACAAAACAATCCAAGTACTCTTGTGTTTTGAGATAATGCCATGATTTACTTGTTTTGCAGATTATCCTTTAGTGCGGGGATGCATCGGATTGAATCTGGCAAAAGGATTTGGCTTAGATGTTGTTTCGGAGAGTCTCAGATGCTGGTTCGAGCTCAAACGATGAGCGGGGATAGCTCAAATGTTGGAATGACGCTCAAGCTCTAAGAGAAGTACTTCACGAGCAATAATCAGAACTTCAAAAGGAATACAAACCGAGCTTAATTGATGCATATCAACGGACGCCATCAAGCTGAATCATTCTTGAAGATTCTCGGTGGCTAAGATCAATCAAGGATGCGGAACCAAGAAGACAAATAAAGACTTTCCAAATGGAAGAAACCATCTATGGAAACCCGGGATCATAATTATATGGGCGATTTGATCCAAGAGAGGAAGACTCTCCTTTGGCTATCCCCAATAGCTAAGAGATATTCTTTTGGCAAACATCTCGTCCAAAAGGATAGATTTGGAGAGATCTCTTACGGATGCCTTGTAACGACTAGATTGGAGGCTGAAGAGTATAAAAGACATCTCGAAGACGAAGGAAAACAAGAGATCGACATTAAAAGGGAAAAGTGTTCATAATTCTTAGATAGAGTTAATTCCATTTCTAACACACTTCTTGATCCATCCATTATAATTTTGAGGAGGTGTACACACGAGTGTTGAGTGCTAGGTTTGAAGTCCTGCGTATCAAGGAGATCACGAATCTGTAACCTCCGAGCAGCTTACTAGTGGAATCCAGCCGATTGGTCGTCAACCGAAGAAGTGGACGTAGGCTTAACCAAAGTCGAACCACTATAATACATCTGTGTAGTTTTCCTTATCTATTACTCTAATCACTCTAAATATTTTGCGATAGCTAAGCGCACACGAACAAGCGCGCATCGATCACATTACATATCCTGCATCAATTGAATTACTTGCTCGTTGCGATATACTCTAGCTCCATCATCCGAGATCTCTGTTTTACACTGTGTGATCTAAATTTCGTAATAAATTATTAAAATCAAACTCTATCACCTATTCACCCCCTTCTAGGTGAAATCACTAGCCATCATCAAGGATGCTGCATACTCGAGAGTCGTGGTGTGACATCCCCGCCCAAGGTGGTATCGAGCAAGGTCCTGCCTGATCCACTCGGTCATTGGCCTAGAGTAATAAGGAACGATGAGAAATGGAATAGTTAGTGAGATTATACGCTTGTGCATGTGATTGTTATTTGTGTTTTATGTTATCGAGTCACCTTCTTATCGTACTTTTCTATGGAATGAGCGGGACTCTGTACGATACCTGGAAAATGAGTGAGCGCAATGGAAGAGCACCCCGAGGTAGGCTTGCTAGACAAAGTGAGGAGATCTTGGAAGGGGAACCATCACGCCCGGAGTAAGACCCGTTAGGCAAGATCCAAGGATTAACGAGATCGTTAAAGCACTTAGAGTGATTGGAGAGTTGATGGGATAATAGGTAAGGAACCAAAATGCTGCTGCTCTTGTTGAAGTTCCATAGGGAAATTTGCTAGTTGGAATGGTGGATGATGGACGCCAAGCCCAAAAACTAGTAGAACAGTTTTTTAAACCGAAACCGCCTAAGTTTGCAGGTAGTGAGACCTTAAGGCAGCGACCTCATGGATTGAGGAACTAGAAAAAGCGTTTGACCTGTTGAGATACAATGATGTGGGTAAGGTTGTTCTGGCTGTGTACCAACTACGGGGTAATGTGAGTACTTGGTGAAGAGCTGCCAAGGACGGGGTTTTTTCCGAGAGTACGGTCCCGACGTGGGGTGCCTTTGTGGAAGATTTTAACAACAAGTATTTCTCGACACTCGCTAGAGAGCAAAAGATGACTGAATTCCTTCTCCTACGCCGGAACCGGATGATTGTAGATGAATATGAGGCAAAGTTTGATCAGCTATCAAAGTATGCTCCAAGGATGATTGAGGATCTGGATATTAGACCAAGAAGATTCGGAGACGGGCTAAAGTCCAAAATCCAAAGCGTCCTGGTGCCATTGAATTTGAAGGACTATAATGATTTGTATGAGCAAGCTTAGATGGTTGAGCTAGATTTGGGTGAGAGGACTGCTGCATCTGGATCGCGATTTGAGCCCTCGAGCAGATTTGATAGACACTAGGGCAAGATGCCGATGTTTAGCGATAAAGGTCGTATCCCGCCCAATAGAAAAGGGGCGATTAGTAAACCAGCACTCCACCGGGATGATTTTTGTCGTTTATGCCGCTAGAGACATAGATCTGCTCCATGCCCTTTCCTTAGTGGAGCTTGCTTTGGATATGGCCAACAAAGTCACCAAGTAAGGGACTATCCCCGGAGACAGCGATTGAGGCCACAGAGAGGACCATCCGGAGGGAACGTGTTACAGAATTTTCAGAACCATCCTCGGGGGCAAGAAAGGGTGTTCTTTGTCACCCGGGATGAGGCGAATGATTCACCTAATGTTACAGGTACGGTTCTCTTACATGACCAAGTTGTCCATGCTCTGTTTGATTCGGGTACCACTCATTCTTTCGTGGCTAAACAATTTATGAAACTTATTGGCTTGAGTCCGGAACCGTTGGATACTATATTTAGGATATCTACATCCTTAAAGGATAGAGTAATAACTGCTATAGGCTATCTTGTCTATAAACTCATTGTAAGTGGTTGTGAGGATAAGATAGATTTGACCATGCTGGAAATGTACGATTTTAACTTGATTGTTGGATTGGATTGGTTAACGAAGAAAAGAGCCACGGTGGATTTCTATCATAAGGTGATTCAGTTCAATCTGTCGGATAAGGCTCATTTTGAGTTTATAGGTCATCGAGGAGGAACTTCAATCGTGATGATTTCGTCAATGGAAGCGACTACTTTGTTATACGCCTATATCTAGTAGGAGATAATGCAATGTAAAATGAATAAATAATCTTTGCATCAAGAGCATCTCTCTTGGTTATCTCGATTGCAGATAGAGCGATCGTCGGCGTTGTGTTGTCCCCTGCACTTGTAGTCTCTATCATTGGTGTTACTCCTCTTTGTACGACATCCCAGATTTGGGGATCCCGGCATCCGAGAAATGCTTTAAATTTGTTTTGTCGGTCACTATAATCTTTTCCTTCAAAGTATGGTGGCCTGTTGTTGCTTCCACCTTCGATCCAAGAAGGAGAGAAATTGCTAGCCATAAAGATCGTTAGCTCAAAAGTAAAAACACTTCACAAAATCTAAGCACCGAGCTCTGATACCAATTGTTGATGGCTAGTGATTTCACCTAGAGGGGGGTGAATAGGTGATAGAATGTGATTTTGAAAAATTTGTTTCGGAATTTAAATCACACGGCGTAAAACACAGATCTCGGATGATGGAGACAAATTGTATTTCAATGAGTAAGTAATTCAATTGATGCAGGATATATAATGTGATCAATGCGCGTTGTTCGTGTGCGGTTTAGTTATCACAATATATCTAGAGTGATTAAAGTAAGAGATAAGGAAAAGCGCACAGAGGGTTTATAGTGGTTCGGCTTTGGTTAAGCCTACGTCCACTTCTTCTAGCTGACACCACTTGACTAGATTCCACTATTAATCCGCTTAGAGGTTATAGATCGGTGATCTCCTTGACACGCAGGAATTCACACCTAGCGCTCAACACTCGTGTGTACACCTCCTCACTATTACAATGGATGGATCAAGAAGTATGTTGGAAATAGAATTCACTTTATCTAAGAATTATGAATAGTTTTCCCTTTTAACAACGATCTCTATTTCCCTTCGTCTTCGAGATGTCTTTTTGTACTCTTTCGCCTTCAATCTAGCCGTTACAAGGCATCCGGAAGAGATCTCTCCAAATATACTCTTTTGGACGAGATGATTACTAAAAAAAGATCTCTTAGCCATTAGGGATCACCAAAGGAAAGTCTTCCCCGCTTAGATCAAATCGCCCATACAATTTTGATCCCGGGTTTCCATAGATGGTTTCTTCCATTTAGAAAGTCTTTGTTTGTCTCATTGGTTTCGTATCCTTGATTGATCTCTGTCACCGAGAATCTTCAAGAATGATCTAGGTCGATGGCCTTCGTTGATATGCATCATTTAAGCTCAATTAATATTCCTCTTGAAGTTATGATTACTGCCTGTGAAGAACTTCTCGTAGAGCTTGAGTGTCATTCCAACGTTTGAGCTATCCCCGCTCATCGTTTGAACTCGAACCAGCGTCCGAGACTCTCAGAAACAACAGGCGAGCCAAATTCTTTTGCCAGATTCAATCCGGTGCATCCCCGCACCAAAGGATAATCTGCAAAACGAGTAAATCACGACATTATCTCAAAACACAAGAGTAATTAAATTGTTTTGTCAATTTCAAAACCATCTAGGGATTTTTCTCAATACATGGTTCCCACCTTTCAAATTCAAGGTAAAATATCAAATCAACGGCGTCCGGTTAGGTTTGGGATCCCATCTCACACCGAAATTCAGGTTAACCGTCACCCAATACTTAGCACAAATAAGGTTTGGAAAGAGCGCATCACGACAATCTACGTGGAAGAGGGAGTGGAGGATTTGGTACCTCATCCCTTCAAAGCGTGAGTTCTTTGTGACGGCGATCACATCTTTAGCCCATGCTGGGATCACTTTGGTTTCATGGGTAACCCTAATGGCGAGATAGTAGATCCCGATCCTGAACCCGACCTGGCTGTTGATATAGTTGAGGTTTCTTCTGTTTGTGACCCCTCGGCTTGATTGTTGAAGTTTGTAGTTTTTGGAGCTGTATCTTTTGGAGTAGATGAGAACTTAACCCTACTCGGTCTTTAGTCCCTTTTTGATGGTCTTAGAGAGCTACCCCGGAATGTGGGGTTGTTCATATGTCACGGGTTTACCAGTTTGTGATTTTTCATTGTATTAAAACTAATCTAACGAAAACTAACGGAGGGTAGATTTGTGACAGGTGTACCGGTTTGGGGTTTTGATCATCAAAAGTTTAGTTTTGAGTAAATTTGACATAGTAAAAAGTATTAACAACTTTGACATTAAAGTGAAATATTTCTTATTTTAGGAATAATGAAAAGAATTACATAATTTGTAGATGATTTGACATGTTAATATACACATAGTTTCAAAAATATAAGTTGTTCGATATTAAATAACAATCAAATTTCAAAAGATAAGATAAAAAAATTCCATAGATAGTCTAGTAGTAAGGACTAGAAATCCACTTGCCTCGAATAATCAAGAAATCAACGAATGACTGAACGAATGGATGAATAAATGGACGGACGAACAACGAGTTGTCGAATAGCACCGATGGACAGCGAGACGGCGGTGCAGCCACAAGCTACAACAACGACGGTTTTGTCGTGACCTGCCGCCCCGATTTCTATAGGTACAAATCGAGGAAGGTGGGCCAATGTATTGCTAAGGCACCTCGAATGCGGGCTCTCTGCTCGGAACCTCCCAAACCCGTACTTAATCGCAACGTTGGAAAATCGTATTTCGAACTTAGTGTGGTCTGATGGTATATGCGAGTGTACATGCATAGGAGTCACCATTGGCCTTTTGAGGAAGGTAGGCCGGAGATCCTATCGAGTGATCGAGAGAAAATGTTTGACTTCGCGCAACCAGAGATTTTGGGTTGGGGATTAGTATAATCTAGTATTTCTACTAGAGCCTTGCGATAACCGCGAGATTGATTATTACCTAAGGTGATCATGCTAGGTTTAATTGCTGTTAATCCCTAATCATGTTTTTGCAACCATGCTAGGCATTGATGCAAAATGGTTTTGTAGGGTTCCTTTCATGTCATTTTTCTAATTTTCAGGTTTTGTCTTAAGAAAATGAAAATCAACCAAAGCATTCAAAGGGCAAGAAGGACGAAACATAAGAGAGCTATTCTAAAGCAATAAATAAAAACCTATGGCCCTCAAATATTTAGATATAGAGCCCCAAATAGAAAACCCATGACAAGGTCGGGTGTACAAATGAAACGGGTCGGAGTGGACATCGGCCAACCTCCAAGGCAAAATATAAACAAAAGGTACAAATTAGATTGGAAAAAAGTGGGGAAAGTTCAACTATGGATTTTCCAAACAATTTTTTGGGATTTTTTTTTATTTTTTCGAAAATTTTCTAATTTTTTGTGGTTTTCTCAATTTTTTTTAAAAAAAGATATCCGATCGGATGGGATTCAAGCAGTAACATATCGCGCGAAGACTTGAAATTCTGCTCCAATCGTACCAAGTCTCAAGGTCTAAAACCACCGGACAAAGGACGACCAAGCCAATCTTTGCCATTGCCACACTTGAGCTGAACCCAAGCTGGACTTAGCTCAAATTCAAGCCAATTCAAGTACATCAAAGATCCAAACGGACCCGACAAAATTTCCTCTTGTGACATTTTGAAATTCTTGCCAATTCGAGACCGTTGAATGAGAAATATCTATTGATGTATTTCAGTTTTATTTTGCTCGGATCTGATCAATCCTGAGTTAACCGACCAAAAGGGAAAGGCTAACGCATGGCAAAGTACGTGGACACGGGAAACTCGAATGAGAAATGGCGCTTTGACCATAAGGATTGCCGAGGGAATGTTTAGAATCAATAAAGGCCAATCTAAGAACGATGGTGGAATCTATTTCTACCGTTATACGATTGAGACGCAGGTGATGCCGCTTAACCAACGTATGATTTGTAAATCTTTCCTAAATCGAACTATGACGATCGAGACCGTCGGAACTAGTAATAAACTCTTGCAATTACATGGAAATTAAAGTCACCGTATCTTGAGTCATCCTAAGTGTGATGGGGATCACAAAGTCGATACGCATAACGTCTACAAAAGCCACCCGTTAGTTCGAAATAAACTGCAATTACGATTGACGGAAAATCGATCACAAAATGGGACCTTGAATTGGAAAAAAAAAATGGAAATGAAGAATCTCAACATTGGATACGTATTGGACGTCGCCTCATCGAGGGAATGAAATTTTGGACAGAAAGTATAAAGTGACCATTTTGCCCTCAAGGTTAATGCATGTAATAAGGTAGTATAAGGGCAATTTAGTCATTTTCTCCCTTATATATGTGTTGGCAGAAAATAATAAGAAAATATGAAATTTTTGGTGGATATTTTATTGTGGATACCAAGTGTCAATGCAAGAGCCCTTCTTGCCATCAATAATTGGAGCCAACTATTGCACTTTTGACCCATTGACCATTGACTAAGAAAGACCAAATATAATCCCTTTCTTTCTCTTTCAGCTCGTGGAAAACCATTTCCCTTGCTCTGAAAGTTTCTGCTCATTCTCTCTCTTTTTTTTTTTTCTCGCCGGACAGAACTGTTGCTGCTCACTGTTTCGGCCATATCTCCTTCGTCCGACATTTTTTTGAGGTAAGGTCACCTCCATTTGAAAGATAATTGTCTTGACTTTCCAGAGACATATTATGGGAAAAAATTGGCCTAGTATTTTTTCCGGTAGAGCAGTTGGAATGGACGAAGGTCAGAATTTGAGCTGACATGAGTTGTTGAGCTTTTAGTGGGCTTTAAGAGCTCAAATAGTCCCAAATTTCCGGTGACTTAATCCCAACATATAATACTAGGGTTTGATGATCTGAGATTGAGAATTTATTTGATTTTGGATGTGGTTCTATGGCTGGTTTAGGTTGAATTTCACAAGACAGATTCCGTCTTCTTGCAGACCGGTTGGAAACAGAGCTGTGTGAAGCCATTTGGGGTGTTAATTGAAGTTCAAATTCACGGTAAGACATCTACACTCATGTATTGAGGTGTTAATGAAGAGATTATGTAATAAATTGAGGAATAAAGGAGGTTTAAGGGGTTGTTTAGCATGATTAACCCAGAACAGGTTTTGCCCTGTGGGTGCTCTGTTAAAAACTGAATCTGTTGGGGGTTAAATAAGAGGTAATTTGGCTTGGAAATTATTAGTGAGACATCATAAGTCATTGTATGAGATGTTATTAAGGTATTGGCACAAGGGACTTGAGAAATGATTAAGTTTTAATATGAAAAATATGGTTTTTCCTAGTACGGCGCTTGATCCCTGTTTTGGCCGAGAGTTGCTGACCTAGAAGGGTCGTACGATTTGGAAATTTCTCGCTCAATCTAAGGGTAAGTGACCCTTAAACCTATATTAGGACGTTATGACGCAACTGGACGAGTTGCTTGTTGAATTGATGAATGGGAATATTTATACTGTTCAAATTGATGAGGGCCGAATCAATTGGTTGTGGATTGAGCCATGTGCATTTGTTACGCTGTGAAACTTTAATTTTATGGCTGAATTATTGATGTATGCATTTGATTGGCATGTAACCTCAAGTGGCCGTACAAGATTTAGGCCTTCGGTAGCGAAGGTGTCAAGCCTAAGGACTCATGGCACCCCGATGTGTCGAAACATGGGGTGGTGAATTGAAATTATCCCGATGCGTCGGAACACGGGATTAGCTAATGTATGTTGACATAAGCCTTAAAATGGCACTAGAAACCTGAAGCGTCCGAACGCGGGTTTAAGAACCGTTATAGTCCGATGCGTCTAAACGCAGACTAAATCTTTGAGTTGAGAATTATGATGAAATGACGGGAAAATTTTCATCTTACGAATTGTTTGTGTTAGTTCGTGCCTTGGTCTCACGTGTTTTACATCCTCGTGATTGGTGGTTTGCTATATACCAATTATGCCATAAATGCCTTGATATTTGGATATCATGTATTGCTTGGTCCGATGAATCTTTGCCTGCGGTCTTTAATGTGTGGTCCGGTGGGACTGACGATCTAGTTTAGGTTTAGGGCTAGCTTGCTGAGACGTAAGTCTCACTCCTTCGTGGGATTTGTTTTTTTTTTTCAGATCCTAAACCTTGAAGATGCTACCTATACGCCTAGGCGATCCCAAGGAGATGGCTGCCTATTTTGATGAGTTCCCAAATGATCGGGGTGTAGTTTTTGTTAGAAAATGTACTATTGTTTGGGTCGATGAGGGAGGGGAGCATTGGAAACCTCATCGTTTTGAAGCATGGTTTCGTCGCGTCGAGGATAGTACTACTGGTCCGCTGAAGGCTACCAAGGTCCCTAAAGGTGTCGTACCTTCTTGGTGTCATCCGGTTCGTGACGAGATAGAGGTAGAGGTTTCGATGGTTGGTTTGAGGAATGTTTCCGAGAAAACCCCGACAGTTAAGGAGAGTATCGAGGTGATTGAGATATCCGCTTCGGAAGACGATATGGATGACGATTCGGTAGAGGTATGCTCCGAGACCTTCTCCGATTATGATCCCAATAATGACGATGAGGAAAATGAAGACGAAGCCAACGATTCGACTTAGTGACCTTAAGGGTTTTCAAGATGTCTTTTGGGAATAGATCTCTTTTGTTAGGACCTTGATGCACCCTTTTGGATTTGGTCCTCAGCTCCTCTGACCCTAATGTGTCTTGGTGTATGCTCTTTCCCCGATTGTTGTATATGAACTGAATGTTTTATGCTGTATATAGTTGTTATCCCAAGTTATCCTTTTGTCTTTTGTATGGAGTTGTTTTTACTTTCCGCATGCTTGCTTCATTTCATACGTGCATTGTGGTTATTATCCTGGGAGTATTTATGGCATTGACGGATGTGACGCGTTCGCAATGCTATGTGGGGCGTCACATCTGCCATCTATGTCACTGTTTGGACACAATGCACACGTGATCATGCGTGGGAACTAAATAGGTGATACCTCCTGTACACGCCAAATTCAATTTAATTTGGATAAGAACTAATCTCACGCATTTTTGCAAGGAGGGAGGCTCATCCTGTTCATACAACAACAACAAACTAGAGAGAGAGTGAGAGGAGAGAGAGAAGCTCTCGCGAGCTTTTCGTAACTCCATAGCTGAAGCTTTGAGCTCAAGCTTTCTGAGTTCAGCCATGAAGATCCAAGCCATATCAAGCTTACAAATCGTGTTCTTGAGCTTTCTGACACCTCAAAGAAGGAATCACATCAAGTTTCGCAGCTCAATTCATTCGAAAAATGAATTGACTCTATGAGCTTCAAGCTTTGCAGCAATGGCAGAGCTCGACTTTGACCTTCACTTCTAAAATTTTTTAGGCGTTTTCATCCTCAAACATCACTAAGCATGTTTCTACACCTTTTCTCCTTTAATTTTGCGTAAAAGCCTTGAGTCGAACCTCCAACCAATCAAGAATCCATCATGACTTCATGAACCAAATCCGGCAATCCACAAGTTGATCCGGGCCTCGGGTAAGTCTTCTTTAATTCATTTGATGCTATTACGTGAGCATTAGCTCTGGATTTCATCCGGTTTGCTCGATTGATCCACCATGGCCGAGCTCTGTGCGAGCTTGATTAGTTTAGTCTTAACCATTAGATTTGGCTCAAACTTAGGTATGTTAATCTGGAAGTGCAGAGGAGTCAACCGGTGCAAAAATCGCGAAGATCGAAGGTGGTTTCTCCGTTGATCGACGGTCGAAGCACCCTCTGCTGTCCGTTCCATCGTCTTCTTCGAGGATGAGGACCAGTTAACTATCATTGACCTAGTCAACACCCACATGGAACTGATGTGACACTATATGCCATGATACGTGGCAGCCATGTCGGCTCGGGGATAATCTTAGTATATTTGTCATAAATAAAACATAAATAGATCGGACGATCAAGATTTGACCATGTAGCATCTTTTTTTTTTAAAATAAAAATAGATTTTCCGAATGTAAAACATTTTTCAGAAATAAAAAATAAATTTTTGATCGGACGGTTGAGGATTAGCCGAGTCATTCGATCCGGGCCGTAGATTTTAGTGACTCGATCCAAGGGCAATGGCTTAGCCATGTGGTTCAACTTGAACCATAGGATTAGATATTAATAAAAATTCAAAAAAAATTATAAAAATTCAAAAAAAATTTAGAAAATAATGAAAAATGCCCATACGACATCATTTTAGGCCAACTCGAGACCTTTAAAGTCTAGGTCGAGAGCTCGAGAGGCGTAGGTTGGGCCAACCCTATAACGCCTTGGAATTTCGACGTTTGTAAGATAACTGGGTTAAATTTAATTTTCAATTGTGAATTCCAGTTTTTTGAATAAAATTAGATTTTAAGGATTTAAATGACAACGGTTAAATATTTTTCAAAGATACCAGTCGGTTTAGATTATGATCCGTTAGTTTAGTCATTGCATAGTAGGATCGAGACCCTGCGCGCTGAGCCTAACCTTGGCTAAACTCTAGCCGTGAAAAGATCAAAATACCCTCCGTCAATTGAGCCAAATGTCCAACTAATCCTAAAATACCAAATGACAGTTTTGCCCCTACCTTATGCACCGGAGACAAAAGATTTCAATCTTATGGGCCCCACCTCAAGTCAACTCACCCCTCAACCCCCCAAGTCTTGTTACCCTCTCTCTCTTACTTTCCCCCATCTCTTCTTTCCCTTTCTCCTCTTTCTCTCTCTCCCCCTCTCCCTCACCTCTCACGTCCGACCTCTTCCTCCCTCCAACTTGCTGTTTTGCGCTAGCCACCACCCTATCTGCCGTTGCTCCGGCCATCTCATGCCGCTAGCTCGTTCGCTCGTCGCCGGCTAGCCACCACATCGTCCACCGTCCGTCCCACACTACCACCGCCACCCTCTCCCTCCTTTCACCTCGATTGGTCTCGATAACCACCTTACCCCGACACCCATTCACCTGCCCACGCCACCTCCGTCCGCCATCGCTCGGCCTCCGACCGTCCCTCCATGTCCGACGTCACGTCCCGACTACCAGCCCTTTGTGCCGCCCCCAACCAGCCCTATCGTCGTCGTCATCGTCGCCGGTCTCGCGGAGCTTGAGCGCGGTAACCTTTCTCCCTTGCCCTCTGCTCATTCGTGCCTTCACCGCCTTCGTCTATTGTCCCGCTTCGCCGCCGGCCTCTCGTCACCCTACGGGAGCCTCGAACTCCTCTGCCTTGTACCACCGGACCACCACCAGCCATCGTACCTAAGACCCTTGTCAGCCCTCTTTGCCCGTCGAGCCCCTCGCAATCACCACTACCCACCGGAAGCCAAGGACCCTAAGAACTCGAGCCCAAGCCGAGCCATGCCGTAGGCCCAGAGGTTGTCGCACTATCGCCGTTCCTTGCCGCCGCCCTTTGTTTCGTCATCTCGTGCTATTAGTGTGAGCTAGCCCCTAACTCTTGATTAGGATGCTAATTGCATTTAGGGTAGGTTAATTAGTGTAATAAGATGTTTAGGTAGACTAATTATGGTCGGATTAATAAGAAACTCGGTTTAAGATAAATGACCATAATTAATTAAGTTAATTGTGGTTAACTTTTTCGGGTCCATGGTAATGGAAAGGCACGTTAGATTTGGCGTCCCTACCGACCAGTCATTTCATATCATACACTATCCAATTGCAGGCACGGACTATAAATGGGAGCACCACGTTACGGTATGCTGGGTGGACGAGGGGTTGAGTCACCTAGTGGCCCATCTTTTCCAAGCCTGGTTCTTTTGTGACAAAGACCAGCTCTTTAGCTCGCTCCGCGGATTTGAGAGACCACCTAACCCAACCCCTCACATCCCCGCTTGGGATTCGATGGACATTGATACGCTTGACAGGGAAGTAGTGGACCCCGAGCCTGGCTCTGAGTTCGAGCCATCCTTGTCATCAGAGATTGTCCTCTCATCCTCTTTTGATGATGGCCGGGTCTAGTGCTCGTAGGAGTGAGGTGGACCTTTTGAGTGGAGCTCTGTTGATGTTAAGGATGAGGGTGTCGTAGCCCCTTTTATAGTAGATGAGAAGCTAACCCTTCCAACCCATCTACCTTTTTGCTAGTCTTAGGGAACCGCTCCAAAGAATGGGATTGTACATGTTGTATAGCTATGTAGGGTTAACGATCATCTGTTTTTGGGTAGAAAATGAAAATGTCTTTTGATGATTGAAGATTGTTATGGTTTCCTACTTTACTATCCCTATTGTTTTTGTTGTCCGGGAGTTTATACGTTTCCGCATGGTAGTTAAAGTATCGAGGGTCGATAGCGTGTTTGGAATGTTATCCTTTATGACATGAGGCCTTTTAGTAGGGATGTTGCGGGCCCAAGGATTGGGGCGTGACAAACCCGATCTGAAAAATATTAAAATAATGATAAAATAATGATAAAAAAAATCCAACAAAATTCAGAAAAATTTTCAAAAATCACAAAAATGGGAAATGACCACATTCAACTGGTTTGACCCATTTTTGTTGATTTTGATTTCTAATCCTTCCAAAAATGACCGTTTTGCCCCCTTGGACATTTTGTCGCAAATTTTCCGAAATCACTCCTAAACTTTAACGATGCATTCTAATCAATAGGTATGCAATGTGATGGTTTTGATGTGATTTGTCTACATATTTTGATTCCTTGATTTGCGCACTTACTTTTAACGATTGTAATTGATAGGTTAGTCATTTTCATCTACATGAATCCTTTAAACGTTAGAGCTTACTTCACACTTCAAGACATCTGCACGAAATCTTTGTTAGGAAAATTGATCAACTTAGGTACTAAAAGGTGTCAATGACAATGTCGACGTAACTACGTCTCCGGACCCTCTTCTCTTGTTTTTACGGAACCGAACGGATTCTCCCAGCCGCTCGGTAGGATTTCCAATCTAACCTCCAAAAAAGATTGGTGGCAACTCCGTTGGCATGTGTACTATTCACATGTCACCCGACCACACTAAAGGTCGACCATGATTTTAAAATCCTTCCCGTTGCTATTGGGTATGGACCTTGGGAGGGCCCGCATCAAAATCCATCCATTGAGAGTTGGACGATGACAACCCATTAGCCCCTAGCCTTGCCATCGTGAAGTAAAAGGGTCGCGACACAAATTGAAAGGGCTTGGGAGATTCCGTATTAGGTTAGTCGAATAATTGATTTAATAATCCATTAACCTAAGAAATTCTCTAATTTTTAGGTCGCAACAAACTTCTATGAGCATCCAACCTAGCTTTCCTCTTGTTCCCACATTTGTTTATTTGTTTAATTATCAAGTAAGAATAACTATATAAATCATCCATGAACTTTGATCCAATATGCAATGCCATCGCCGAACTTTTAGTTTATTCAATGTGATCCCTAAACTTTAGCTCAATGTGCAATGTCATTTCCAAACTTTTAATGTTCAATGTGATCCCTGAAATTTTAGTGAATGTTCAATCTAATCCTAAATGGAGATAAAAGAAAGCAATATATTCAATTAATAATAATTTACCATCTTGTTTTTTTTTTTAATCGAAATTCATCGCCTTGCCTTGTGAGCAATTCTAGTTTCTCATATGCACCCAATTTGTGTGAGCCAAATGAGTATGCAAATTTACCTTAAACAAAAGGTTACGTAAATCCAAATTGACAAAAGAATGGGTAGGGAGCGAATACTTAGTGGTGCAAGATAACTTCTGCCACTTCTGTTTTCCTTTTTGCGGTATTTAGTGAAATGACAGCTGGATTCCCTAACTGCAAAAGATTTGGAATAGAATTGCAAACAATTGTATAGATAGTCGGAGTTACCATAAAAGTTATTTATTAAGGATCATGTGACCAATTTTATTATTCAAAAAACCAAAATGAAATTGCGCAATGGCTTCCTTTTTACGTTTAAACAAGCCGATTGCCATTTATCAATCTCAACTTCTTTTGCCAAAAAAGAGTTCGTCAAGTCTTCCATTAGTAATCGGGATAAAAATCGGGATAGTATAAATTTTATCCTATCCCATGTTGTGCTCCCACCCAGGATAGGATAAAATAGGATATAAAGAGGATATAACCTGAATAAAATAATCCCACGTGGGAGGTACGATAAAAGTAAATAGGATTTTTTATGTTCATGGTATACAAACTATTTTTTCTTGAATAACAAACTTCATAAATAAAAAAATGGATTATATTTTAATTCTACCAGTAAAAAGAAAAATTAAAAATACAAAAAATAATTTTTTATTTTTATTATTCTATGTATTTATAGATTTTAGTTTCTTTCTACTTTCTAATTTTTTTTGTGGATGTATACACACACATACACACTTCATATCTATATCAGTACATACTTTGGGTATGGTAGTATAGTTTATTATTTAATAAAAAAATTATTAAGAAGCAATGGAATGGAATAAAAATAATGAAAAAAGAGATATAAAAATAAAAAAATAGGTAAATAAAATTGAATTAGAAGAACCTAAATTTTAAGTGAACAATACGAACTTGAAAATGATTTCTCTAATTCTCGAAGAATGTGGGGCAATGAAATTGATAAAACAAATGCCTTGAAATCTCCTCCTGTGTATCTCTAGTTCTTGTTGAAGTTTCACCATTGCTTCATAGTTTTTTAGTTCACATCAAAATTCTACAAAAACGGAGAGAGAGTCGAAACTTCTTCTCCTTTGCGGGTTTCTAGTTCACATCAAAAGTCTATGAAAACAGAAATAGTGTCAAAACTCGTTCTCCTCCATAATTTTGTGGTTTATGTTGAAGTTTAATGAAAGTAGTGAGAGTGGCAAAATATTTCGTAGTTGCAAATGTGAATGATTATATTTTCTTTCCCTTATTAGAATTGACAGTGAATTATGAGAGATTCTTATATTCTCGGTTTGTGTATTTTTGAGTTAATTTACACCCACATATATAAATAAAAATAAATAAACATGATAGGATATGAACATATCCGGCTTTGTTCTTGTGATTCACCAAACAGTGGATACGACAGGACAAAGTCCTTGGATTTCATATCCCATCCTATCAAATCCTATCCCGACTAGAAATCCAAACAATTAAACGCAGCCTAAAAGTGTTCATGTATCATGCTAGTATAAGTTATCACATTGCCTAACACTTTATAATTAAACAAAAAGGAAAGATCAGTGAATTCGTGGCATCTGCAAAGAAATTATACATGATTTGTAGCTGACCTTATGTGGCAGTTCTTATCCCTAAGTAAATTAGAAGAGAAATGAAGGGTAATATCACGATTCTCATCCCTATGTAATGATGAATGTGATAACTAGCAATCTTGCCCTTTACTCTTCATTACAACTCGTGGCCCATGTGCCTCCGTTACTTCGAATAGTAACGCTACTGTTATGATACCTTTGTTCGTCAGTAAATAGCTGAATAGTGTTCATATAAGAGCAATATATGCTACGATAATGAAGACAGCAGTTACGCTCATATTTATCTGTTCATTATTCGTAACTAGTTCTGCAAGTATTTGGACCAAGACATACGTTAAGATCAACAACAATTTCCCATATTCAAATACTCTATGGGTCCATTGCAAATCAAAGAATGACGATCTCGGAATCCAAGAAATAACGCGCAGCTGGGGATTCTCATTTGTACCCCATTTCATAGAAGGCACATTATTCTTTTGCCGCTTTGCATGGCATGATCAATTTGAGTGGTTCGATATATATGTGCAAAGTAGAGACCAGGACAAATGTAACGCGTGTATTTGGAATGTCTCGGCCGATGGTCCTTGTAGGCTCAATGGAGAGACCGGAAAGTTCGATGATTGTCATCCTTGGAATAATCCTTCGGGGAAAACCTCTCATGTGAATGTATGATTGAGAAATATGATGTGGTGAACCCATACGTCAGGATTTAGATGGACTAAAAATTATCTTTGTTATTTTTATATGAATATAATGTGTGTCTCTAGTATATTCATCATTTCAATTTTGATATGCATGTCTTCTTTTATAGTGTTGTTCCTTCATTTTCTGTCATTCTAAGTGTAAAGTTGTATTGGTTTCGAATATGTAATGGTAATGTTGTATCAAGAATCAATACCCTTGAGCTCACAAGTATGTGTTCCAAAAAATCCGACAAAATATGATAGCACCAAACGAGGGGAGACATTTTTTAGTTGATGGAATTTTGGGTCTGTAATAATACGTCCATGAAGAGGTGTGTTTGATATGTACACAAAGAGGTGTGTTTGAGAGGATCCCACGAAGAGGTGCTTTTTGAATGGCAACCTTCTTATCTATAAAAGGGAAAGATAACTTTGAAAGGGTACGTACGATAATGAACGTTCGTGCAGAAAACTAACGTACGTTCTTCCCATTGCACTCTCAAGAATAAACACTCCCACCAAAAGCAAAAAAAACAGTTACTTTGATAATCGATTTGCATTTATGTTGTGAATCAAGAATACTTTCCGCACGTGATTGTATTCGGACTGTTGTGAGTTTGAAGATTCGTGGAGGACACGTTGAAGATTCAACAAAGTTCTTGGGCAAATTCCGCAATGGAACATCGATAGAGGTTAGTAGAATTTCTCGATGTTAAAATTCCAACATTGGTATCAGAGCCTTGGTTAGATCTCTGCCTTGTTCTTCAGTTTAGTTTTGACTGGTAGTTTTTAAGATTATTGCATGATTGCTTACAAACGATTCCAGCGTGATAGATCACCATATTGTTCGTCGATTTTCTTTGAAATTTTGTTCATGAAAATTTTATTTTTTTTATCGCACGATGAGATAGAGATCTAGTTGAGACAAGAAAAACGATTGGTGATAATCCTATGGGGAATGTCGTATGTGCCGGATGTGCAAAGAAAGTGAAATGTGGTGTGGGACCATCATTGGATAATTTTGTTCTCTGGTTCTGTGTTCACAACATACATTGAAGGATCAATAAAAAATTAAAAAAGAGGAAAGGGAATAGTTGCGTCAGTAGGCCCAAAAGAAGAATGGAGCAGTGCGTGCATAAGGAGCATGCGTTGCACGCACCACTCCAACTGCAGGCGTGTTGGGCTCCTGTGCAAGCACGTGCCTGGGAGGTTTCAGAACAGCAATGTGGGCGCGTGCGTTTGAGCCGAAATTCCTATATATGTATTCTCAAGCATATTTTCGGTCCTGCCTTTGCTCGCGCTAAAATATTCCGCTTTTGCCCATAGTCTGTTAATATGCGTTTTTGCCCTTGGGCACGCGTATGGTAACGTTTCTGTTCCCGGAATAACTTTTGGAACAGAAAAACTTTTTTCTGTTTCTGTTCCCGGCTACGATTTTTGGGAACAGAAACGCGTTTGGTAACTACAAAAAAAAATGTGTTCAAAAGCTTTGATAAAAAATCGTCGTCTTTGAGAGTGTGAAGGAGTAGTCCAGGAACAGAGGGTTGCAAAAAGTGTTCTTCTTGCATTATAAAATGTGTTCAAAAGTTTTGATAAAAAGTGTTCCGGGAACAAAGAAACAAGTATATTTTGTTTCTCGTTTTTCTCCAAAAAGTGTTCCCGTTTCTGAAAAGTGTTCCCAGAACACTTTGGGAACACTTTTTTACCATACGCGTTTCTGTTCCCAAAGTGTTCCGGGAACACTTTGGGGAGCCAAACACTTTTTCTGGAGCATTATCATACGCACCCTAAATTTCCGGTTTTGCGCTTGCACACAGTTGCTGAATATTTTTTTATATGAAATTAAATATGCATGGGATGCTCGATCGGAGCATTTTTGGTACCTGCGTGTTCGTATTGAAAAGATCTATGTTTGTGATATATTTTGAGGTTTTTTTTTTTTTTTTGCATTTTTTTTAACCGATATTTCCCTATGATTTTTGAAAATAGAGAACCTAGCTTACATGTAAGCGATCACATATAGATAACGTACCGCATGGTTCATAGTTAGCATGTACAAGATACTTGCATTTTTAGTGCAAAGCAAGCTCGAACAATGGTAGGAGATTATATTATCTTGTATTCCATATTTGATTATAATTGATGCTTGAATTATTTGTATATTAGTTCGCATCATGCTATGCTTTTATGATTACACGAGAGTGTAATTATTTTTCTAGTGGGAGTTCGTAGGTTGGTAGAATTCGATGGAATTCTCACCTAGAACTTATATTTTGTGCAAATTGAGCTAAATGCATGATAGTGAGACAATCGTAACACAAAAGCTGATTGGGAACATGGTGAACTTTCGTTTCAATGTCTTTTGTCGAATTATCATTTATTTAAGTTGCTATTTGCTGCAAAATTAATTATATGTGTTAATGTGAAAGATATGTTAGTATTAATTCTGGGTTTATTCCGTCGATAGAGAATTTTCATTGACTATGGCTTCTGCATCTAAGACCATTGTGGCCAACCTCAACAAGGGTGAAAAACTGAACGATGACAATTATGATATTTGGCACCGAAAGGTTCAGTACATCCTTGAAGAGCAAGAGGTTTTGGAAACCCTCAACCACACCATGGATCAACCTGAGCAAGGAAATTCTGCTCAACACAGAAGAGATCTAGAAGCTTATCAAGTTTGGAAAAAGAAAAATAGCATTGCTAGCATCACATTGCTAAGCTGTATGCGGGATGATCTCATGTGTGAGTTTGAAGGACTTGAGAATGCTCAAAATATTTGGATTGCTCTGAAAGAAAAGTTTGGGGGTACATCTGCTACTAAATTGAGGAGGCTCACTATCAAGTTTAATACCTTTCGAAAGCGTCAAAATCAAAATATGAAGCAACACCTTCGGGAGATGTCAAACATGATACGAGAGCTCAAGACAGCAGGCCATACCCTAACCGATGAGCCGCAAGTTCAGGCCATTATTAAGTCTCTTCCTAAAAGTTGGGAGCATATAAAAATCAACATGATGCATAATGAGAATATCACAACTTTTGATGATATAGCGCGTCATTTGGAGTTAGAAGATGAGCGCTTAGAGGCTGCTAAATCCTCTACACATGCTTATGTTGCTGAAACTAGTTCGCGCAAAGCTTCAAGCTTCAAGTGTAAAAGGAACCATAAGTTCAACAATAAAGGGAAGGAGACTAATCGGGCATCTAAAAGAACCAAAACCCTCCGAGGCAAGAAGCGTCGTGGGAAGAAGGACAAGGCCAAAATGATCTGTTACAATTGTGGCAAAATGGGTCATTTCGCTCATGAATGCACTGAGCCAAAGAAGGTAATAGATTACTCCATTACTTTAAGTAATGCTTTTGTTTCTAGCACTATAATGCTTGCTGAATCACATCCTATGTGGACTATAGACTCAAGAGCCACAGACCATGTAGCTAGAGACCGAGGAGCATTTGAGGAGTATCGTCGGATACCGCTAGGAAAAAGATGGATATATGTTGGAAATAACTCCAAAATTGAAGTGAAGGGTGTTGGCACATGTAAATTAATTTTACGTGGTGGTCGAACTCTGTTCCTACATGATGTCCTCTATGCTCCTGATATTCGACGAAATTTGGTCTCTGTAGTTGTTCTTCTAAGCTTAGGTTATGTTTTAAATTTTCATGGTGATTGTGTTGATATTAAGTTTGGAACATCTTATTATGGTTCTGGTTATGTACTGAATGGTTTCATGGTTTTAGACATTGACAATAATATGTACAATGTTAATGTAAATGATTGTTTTTCTTTAATTGCATCTTCTCAAAATGTGAATATTGATGCAAATATTTGGCATGCTAGATTGGGTCACATTGGGTTAGATAGAATGAAAATATTAGTTAGAGAAGGCCTTTTAGGGTCGCTCAATAATATCGATTTACCCACATGTGAACACCGTCTAGTAGGAAAAACAACTAGAAAACCATTTGGTAAAGGAATTAGGGCTGAATTTCCATTGCAATTAGTACATTCTAATATTTGTGGTCCATTGAATGTAAGGGCGAGGCATGGAGCCTCATATTTCATCACATTTATAGATGACTTCACGCGCTTGAGTTATGTTTTTCTGATCTCCCATAAGTCGGAAGCATTGGACTGCTTTAGACGATATATGAGTTTAGTAGAGAATCAATTAGACAAAACAATAAAAACATTAAGAACTGATCGCGGGCGTGAGTATCTATCCGAGCAATTCAAGGCTCTTTGTGATGAAAAGGGTATCAAAAGACAATTGACTATTCCTTATACCCCGCAACAAAATGGGGTTCTTGAGAGAAGGAATAGAACCCTATTAGAAATGGTTAGGTCTATGATGGCACAAGCAAATTTACCGATCTCATTCTGGGGAGATGCATTATTAATCGCCGCCTATATACTTAACCGCATGCCTTCTAAGTCGGTCACTTCCACTCCTTATGAATTATGGACTGGTAGAAAACCGGATTTAACCAGGCTGCGACCTTGGGGGTGCGCGGGATATGTTCATGACTCTTCCCATAACTATGGAAAATTAGGTCCTAGAGGGAAGAAATGTATCCTTATTAGATACTACGAGCACTCCTAAGGGTATGTGTTCATAGGTGAACAGGCTGATGGAAGTGTAACTGAAATGGAATCACGAGATGTCACGTTCTTAGAGAACGATTTTCCTAGTAGAGGTGAAATTGATAAGGATTTGCAATTATATGAGATGGAAAATCCCGATAACGCACCCACTAATGTTGATGAAGAAAATAATGATTTACCTCAACATACTAGACCTAGTGGGAGTGTTGCATCGTCTAGTGAACGGAACTCACAAGGACTTCAATTACGTAAAAGTAATCGTACAAGCATTCCTCGTCGTCGTTTTGAGATTGAAGGGGAAACATTTATGGTTGCTTCACAAGACGATGCAGAGCCTAAGACAGTTGAAGAGGCTTTGTCATCTCTCGACAAGGAAGAATGGAAAAATGCTTTGGAAGATGAAATGGATTCTATGAGAGCAAACCATGTTTGGGACTTGGTTGATCTACCACCCGGACGCAAAGCAATTAGAAATAAATGGATTTTCAAGATCAAGCGTAGGACGGATGGATCCGTTGAAAAGCATAAGGCTCGCCTTATGGCGAAAGGCTATACTCAACAAGAAGGTATAGACTATGAGGAAACTTTTTCACCAGTTGTAAGGTTTGCCTCAATACGCCTTATCCTAACTATAATCGCAAATTTAGACTTAGAATTACATCAAATGGATGTAAAGACAGCATTTCTCAATGGAGAACTAGATGAAGAAATCTATATGAAGCAACCGATAGGTTTCGTAGCTAAAAGCCAAGAGCGAAAAGTTTGCAAGCTTCATCGTTCGATATATGGCCTTAAGCAATCATCTAGACAGTGGTACATTCGTTTTCATCAAGCCATAATTTCTTTTGGGTTTATGATGATTGAAGAAGATCACTGTGTGTATGTCAAATGATCTGAGGATAAATTTGTGATTTTATCACTCTATGTGGATGATATTCTGTTAGTTGGGAACGATAAGGGTCTTGTTGTCACCATAAAAGAATGGTTGTCCTCCACTTTTGAAATGAAGGATATGGGAGAAGCTGCTTATATTTTGGGAGTTAAGATAGAAAGAGATCATTCACGACACCTTCTTGCTCTATCTCAAGAGTCTTATATTAAAAAGATTCTTGAACGATTCAATATGCAGCATTGTAATCCCATTGATACCCCTATCATGCAAGGCGAACGCCCGAGTTCTGAGATGTGTCCTAAGACTCCAAAAGAAAAGAAAGAAATTGAAACTGTTCCTTACTCTAGTGCTATCGGGAGTTTAATGTATGCTATGATGTGTACTCGACCCGACATATGTCATGCCGTGGGGATAGTGAGTCGCTACTAGTCAAATCCTGGCCAAGAACACTGGAAAGCAGTCAAGAGGATCCCGAGATACTTGAAAGGCACAATGGACTATCAACTTTGTTATCAAGGAGCTGATTTACGCTTAATTGGTTACTCCGATACTGATTGGGGAGGAGATTTTGATGAGCGCAAGTTGACATCCGGATATGCGTTCTTGTTTAATGGAGGTGCAATTTCTTGGAGTAGCAAGAAACAGACATGCACAGCTCTATCTACAATGGAGGCTGAATTTATTGCATGCTCTGCTACAGTGCAAGAAGCAGTATGGCTAAAACGTTTCTTTGAAAATTTAGTCATAATCATTGATGTTCAAAAACCAGTGACAGTTTATTGTGATAGTCAAGCAGCCATTGCCTATGTCAAAGATCCCAAGTATCATGGTAGGACAAAGCATATTGACATAAAGAATAACTTCATCGGAGATGTAATAGCGCAGAAGGAAGTAGTCCTACAATATATTTCTACGAACAAGATGGTTGTTGATCCATTCACTAAGGCTGTTCTTAGAGACGTGTTCTTGATGCACGGGATGTCTCTAGGGTTGCGTAGAATATAATCTGTCATATTGTCAAGGATTGTTACATTATGTATATGAACTATATATGTACTGTACTTATTATTAAATGAATTGATGTTTCATTCTCAAGTACAATTCATTATAAGACTAGCACAAGCACACATATATTGTTGAAAGGTATGTCATCAGGCAATGATTGGCTCACTCACGCGAGTAATCACCTCAAGCGTTGTAGTAAGCGAGTTGAGATGAGACGGTATGTACGAAAAATGCTGAAAGAGCAAATTCAGTACATAATATATTTATGTCGCCTTGATTGGAATCAAGATGAGGTCTATAATTTATATATGATGAGATCGAACATGATACTCCCACAATCATGTATGCCTGATGGAAGCCGGATGCAAGTGTTTAATTGGGCGCTGTAGAGAGCGAGCTGATATAGCACTCAAGCTAAACATACGTACATGAAAAGCATGTGACTATGTTTAGGCTAAGATCCGTGAAGTGGATATATTTGATAAATGACATACGCTCTTGTGAAAAGAGAAATCCACTATAGCATGTAATTCATACTACATGTGCTTTATTCGACCAATAAAGGAGATGAATATAACTATCCCTACTTACTCATCGTGTGAGTCCTTAAGGTAATTCATGAATTGATTACCTCAATTTGTACCCTATGTTACTTCCGACTATGTTCTCAAAGTAACGGATCAATGTTGCTGCTTTAGCATGTTACCGGCGATCATGAAAATTAATATGGTTTTATGGGACGTGTCTAGGAAAGCAATTGTTCTGAAATGGAGAGAGACATGAGTGTGAAGGAAGACTATTGTTGTTTTTCATCTATCACATGTATTTATTGGTCGACCAATTATATCGCTTATTGTATGTGCAAATATAATTGTAAATACATGGTGGATTAAAGAATGTCAAGTATAGCCTTTAAGGGATAGGTATACTTAGACCGATATAACAAAATATGTCTGCGGTACTGTGAGACATTATTTTTCTTTTTAGAGTTGTAGCTTTATGTATTCCTAACAGGTGCATAACCGAGCTCCCAAGTGCAGGTGTACTCACCGGTCGCACGACATATTTGCAGGTATGAATTGATTCTAAAGTAGGCGATGTTAATTGCTTTAGAGTATTATCAAATCCTTCATGTCCGAGTGGGAGATGTAATAATACATCCATGAAGAGGTGTGTTTGATATGTACACAAAGAGGTGTGTTTGAGAGGATCCCACGAAGAGGTGCTTTTTGAATGGCAACCTTCTTATCTATAAAAGGGAAAGATAACTTTGAAAGGGTACGTACGATAATGAACGTTCGTGCAGAAAACTAACGTACGTTCTTCCCATTGCACTCTCAAGAATAAACACTCCCACCAAAAGCAAAAAATAGTTACTTTGAGAATCGATTTGCATTTACGTTGTGAATCAAGAATACTTTCCGCACGTGATTGTATTCGGACTGTTGTGAGTTTGAAGATTCGTGGAGGACACGTTGGAGATTCAACAAAGTTCTTGGGCAAATTCCGCAACGGAACATCGATAGAGGTTAGTAGAATTTCTCGATGTTAAAATTCCAACAGGGTCTTGCTCTAGGAGTTATCCTGTGACTCTTTCGGTCCCGCCACCTACTTATTAATCCGCATTTTGTTTTAATCTGATATAACGTATATAGCAAAGGGTGCATGCGGAAGGCTGTAAACGAAAATAGTCAAGTGGCCATACAAAATAAACAAGTGCATGCATACAAATAGCAAGTATATCGCCTAGAGGGTATGGCCTTTCATAGGATTCACTATTTGTATCTGTGGTATCCAACAAGTATCATATGGACACACAGTAAGAACATTTGATATCATCAAAACGTGACCATATATTTAGGTAACCAGTTGGTTACATTTAACATTTTCAGAAAACATTGGCTGGGAACTACAAAAGATAACTACTCCCCAGTTCCGTAGCCACTGTCACCCATCCATGTCGTGTTCATCCTTAACGACACATCACGTATCAACAAAAGAAACTACCATGCCATCAATCCAAGAACCTACATGAACAGTCATCCTCCCACATTGAGATCAACTGGCGATCTCCACTGCTACTAGCCTAAAAGATATATGTAACCACAAGGGGTGAGTAACAACTCAGCAAGTAAAGCATCCAACTTGAGGACCATACTATCTACCAATGATCAAATCAAGCAGCGATAACAAACAAGGCATTTAGAATAACGAACCGTACAATGAACCTTACTATTATCCCATATGACTCTACCAAAATCATGATTCACATACACATGAACATACACATGATTCGCTAACTTGTTACACTCAGAATTCCTACAATTCAATGTAGTTTCGCACCCAAATGATTCGCACACTGTTAGCCTCCTGTAATTATTGTCAAGCAGCACGAACTCAACTCACAGGACCAACCAGTTTTTAGAAACAAAACCAGTCTTTAGAATTTGAACAGAGATAACACAGAGTTTGTTGTAAATAGAAACCTTGGGGTGTAAGGACACCTTAAGTGCCAATATTTGCGTACGGCTCTCACTTTGGTGCCAATATATAATTTTTTTTTGTCACTCAAGTGCCAAATCAGAGAAAAAATAATCACTTTAGTGTTAATGGAGAGAAATTCCGGCGACCTCATTAGAGTTGGCATTTAAATAATTATTTTTTCAAAAAAATGGCTCTTAAGTGATCTAAAAAATGGTCACTTTAGTGCCAAATCGGACAAAAAATGATCACTTTAATGCCAACGGTGAGAAATTCCAGTGACCTCATTAGAGTTGGCACTTAAATAATCGTTTTCCCAAAAAATTGACACTTAAGTGATCCAACAAAAAATATTGGTACCAAAATGAGCGCCGTACACGGCACTTGAGAGGTCCTTTTGTCGAAACCTTGGTGATGTTCGCATATAAGTCTTCATTCAAAGGTGTGGTTAAAGCTACATAAGTGACACTTAATCAGAATAACATGATTTAACCTCTTCGGAAACGGATATGCGATACTCTTGCCTTAAGTCTGGACATTCAACAAAGGTCAATATAAACTTCTTTTCTCGGATGCAACATGCAGAACTTTATATGCATAATTCAGATGCAATATCTTGAGCTCCATCTTATGGTCCATCCAAGCGTTTTGGCAATTGCGGCTCTACCTTGTTATTCACCTAACCAAGGTCCTTCTAAGCTTTATCGAACTTCTCGTTCTAGGCTTGTTTACCTTCACTTAGGTATCTCAAGCTTGTAGACACCTCTATGACCAATGCCTTGTTCACCATTGATACATGTAACTCATAACCTTTGGACATTTTGTTAATACACCACCTGCATAACGGCTTGTGCTTCTTTCACCTGGTTCTACTCAACCAATAAACACATTAGTAGCCTTTAATTATTTTATCATCTTCGAAATATCATAAGGAATTTTCCCTAATAGACATTAGTGTTGAAACTACCTTTCAATCCACTTGGTGAAGTAGTCAATAGCCACAAGGATAAGTCGATATCCGTTTGATGCTATCGGATAGATTGTTCAGATGATATCGATGCCCGACATCGAGAATGGCCAAGCTTTGGCCATCTAATGTAATCCAGTTGGAGGTGCGTTGATTCTATTCCCATAATTTTGGCATTGGTGACAACTCCGAACATGCTCAATTCAGTCCGATTCCATAGTCATCCAGTAATAATACAGTCTCATAGTCTTCTTGGAAAGGAGATCATCATTCATGTGAGGTCCACATTCTCCAATATGGATTTCTGCCATCGATTGATTGGCTTCTTTGGCGTCGATGCACCTTAGTAAGACCGAATCAAAGGATCGTTTATATAAGACTTCTCCACTGGGGAAGAACTTCAATGCGACCTTCATCCGATATTTTCTGTCAAGCGACTCACTTCCATTGGAGAACTCGCCCTTTTGGAGGTACACTTTTATATCATGGAACCATGGCTCGCCATCAGGTTCCTCTTCAATCACCATGCAGCACGAAGGTCTTCTGAGAATCTCAAACAAATGGTGTTAAACAAACTTGAAATATATGCAGTAAATGAAGATAAATTTGGTACGGTGATGAACGTGCATGAGTAAAAGCAGAATGAAAGGAGAGAATGAAAAAATTAAAAGAAGATGAATGAAAGATTTTTCCACAGAAAGAAGTTCGCGTGCTATTGGAATAAGTGGAAAACAGAAGGAATGAAAGAGGTCATAAAAGTTTAGAGAAGTGAGGCTCTCTGCGTTTTTAGGTGAATGAAAGATGTGCATTTTTGTGCTCTGGAACTAGGGGACCAAAAAGAGTAAAAGAAAATGAAATAAAGAGTAAAAATAAATAAATAAAGAGAAAAAAAATAAAAGAATAAAATTGAAAAATAAAAAGATAAAAAAAATAATAAATAGCGTTTATTTTAGTATCTGTTTATTGGGATATTTAATTTTTAGCATTTAATATCATTAACGAATATCTCTAATAGGAGATTCCTTTTAGTCAAACTTTGGTTGCAATTTTGATTTTTGGGATTAGCCGACGGGTTGTAGTTTTGGAGCTTAATAACGAGGCCATGTAGCTTTACTCAACAACGTGTCGAATTACTAAACGCAGTCTATTTCTTACTTGCTTCTCAAAATGTTTGATGAGTTTGTTTCTATTTCTTCATATCAGTTTTTGATTGTATTTCTCTAAATTCGTTTAACCTAATTGGATGGTTGAACCTACCTTGGGAGGGAAAATTATCCAAAAAAGGTTCTAAATTTATCGTACTTTTGGCAACTCAATTATAAACCTTTTAATTGTGCTAGTTGAGTCCTAAAAATTTTCACACTTTTTCAATTGAGTCCATTCGACCAATTTGGCCAGAAATCACTAAAGTAGACTTCGGACATTCTACTGTTGGGGCTAACAATACAACCTAGAAGGGGTGAATAGGTTGTTTCAAAACTTTGAAAAACATTTGCCAAATAAAGCAAGTTCAATTTCAAACACCGGGTCAAATATCTATAGAGATATTGTAGAGCTCGAGTCAACAAATGTTTAAGATACCGTGAGAAGACTGTGCTAAAGTGTATGAAGATCAAGATAAATAAGAGCACACAAAATAGCAGGTGATATAAAAAGATGTGGTGAACAAATGTTTCACAAAATAATATCTAAATGTGTGCAAGACTAAATAAAAGATCAAGTGAAATGCGAGCACATAAGATATATAATGGTTCGGCTTTATCCCCAAGCCTACGTCCACTCTCAAGACTAACTGCCACAACTTAGGCTGGAATTCACCAGAAATCCGCTGAACAAGTTACAATTGGCGAGCATTGATCATTTTACTTGGTAGATCACACTATTAGTGTCACGACCCGAACCCCGCGAGCTCGTCAACATCCCACCTGGCCACACTTATGTACAATTCTCCAGGATCCAAAGGCCAACAAATTCATGCGGAAGCAAAAACGAATCCCCATACAGAAACAATTAACATCATGATGACTTGGGACGGTAAAAACAAACTTATATACATATCCACACGTTCTATACAATTTTCCAAATCTACGGTTTCGGAGGCCACTATACAAGCCTATGACCACTAAAACAAAAAGATTATGTGGTCGAAGCCTACTATACACCCAAAATAAAATAGCCAGCAAAAGTCAAGAGGCCAACTACCCTAGGCCTCGTCCGCGCTATCCAGTACTATATCATCTCTCGGCTCCAACTCATCCTCGTCAAGCTCGGGTGGCTGTTCCGCATCCGATGGCTCTACAACCTCCCCATCTTCTCCCGGTACCATGACCTCGGGGAATACCGAATCTCCTGGGCGGATCATTCATTGTTGAGGCGGAGTGTCCGAAAAATGAGAGCCCACGACGGGGTGAGATAAAATCTCGGTAAGAAAGCCCCTAACCCTAGGTTAGGGCTCTAGTGCCTCCAGACACGTCCTAGACAAGCAATTTCCAACAAATCATCCGACAATCAAAAATTCCACAAATAATTTCCCGAATATTCTATTCTTTCTCCAAAAATTCCCACACCTTCTCAAATGTTCTGCGTTACTCCCGTTTCGGCATTCCATGCCTCGGTCTGACAATACAATATTCCACGTGCTCTGAGGCCCGTGTTTAACGCATCAGGCCATAATATAAATATCCACGTTACTTCAAAAAATTCCACGTTACTCCACCGACATCATACCAGTTCATAACATTAAGCCTCGGACCTTTATAGAACACGGCTATATATATATATGTATATATATATATATATATATATCAGGGTCCTAGACACAAAGGAATACGACCCGTAAATCTCGGTCTCGGACACATAGGAACACGACCAGATTAAGTCTCGGACAATTAGTCGAACACGACTCACTTTGGTCTCGGACGACTTAATTGAACACAACTTTCATACATTCTCGGTCTCGGACAATCGGATGAAAACGGCTCACTTTGGCCTCGGACGACTTGATTGAATACGACCCTCATAATTGCCGAGAATGGACAGACTCGCGTAATAACGCATCGGGTTAAAATATCCCGCGTTTAATGCCTCAAGATAATATAATCAGCACAACCCCGCGTTTAACGCATCGGGGTAAAATAATAATAACCGCGCCCGCGTCATAACGCCTCGGGAAAAATACGGTCTTATAAAATACGAACCCCGCGTCATAACGCCTCGGGGTAAAATTCCACATTTCCTCTCAATTTATTCTACATAAGACCATACACCACAATGGTTCCTCAATCGCTCGTTCAATACCACTCGATCACTTAAATACTTCCAATTGTTCAATCTTCGCCACGTGATCTTGCTAAATTCCCTGATTAGCAGATCGAGACCATCCGGTCTCACCAATTCCCTCCGACGACAAGTCGGAACCACACGATCTTCTCAATTTTTCTCCAACAAAAGATCGGGACCACACGATCTTTCTAATTGTCCTCCATTGCCCAATCGAGACCACTCGATTAAATTGTCTTGAGCAGATACTCGATCGGAGCCACGTGATTTACTCACGTTAGAGAATTAATAAATCAGGACCACCCGATTAATTCATGCTAATCCATAGATTAATCCAGACCACCCGATCAATTTATACTACCACAGAATTCAATCTATGCCATACGACCAAATTTATGCTAACATAGCAATAAATAAATAACGTACGATTAAAATTATACTAATGTGCAATTAATACGCACCACACAATTTAATTATACCAACGTGGGAATTTATCGGGGCCGCACAATTTAAATATTCTAACGTGCAATTAATTCACTACTATAGTACTAAACTATAATAATACCACATTTAATTAATTCCATGGCATAACAACATATTGTCACATAAAAGTAACTATAGTTAAAATATAAACTAACCATGGTTCAAAAATTAACTAGAGTTAATAACTAACCTAACCATGGTTAAATAATTGCATAAAGTAACTAGAGTTAGGCATAAAGTAACTAGAGTTAGCAAAAGTAACCATGGTCCAACTTTGACCATGCAAATGTCCTCTTGAATTCACTATTCACTTCAAGAACATGATTTCTCTCTCCTCAAATCTTCATTCTCGGCCAAGGCATAAAAATGGCCAAAAATAACCAATTTCTCATCCAAATCTACCAATTCTCAAGTCCATTAGCACCCTAGATGCCTAATATAAGGTTAGGGACCAACTTACCACTATTTTAGCAAGTTTTCCGGCGAGAAAACGAGAGAAATCTTGACCCCAATCCGGCGGCTCCGGCGACTCCCTCAATCGGCTAAAACCCACAAAATCCGGCGGTTCAAGGTGGCTCACGGTAGAAGGTTGAGCTCCGGCGGTCCAAGGCCACACCGGCAACAACTTAGAAAAATTTCGGTAATGGAGGTGGGAGAGAGAGTGGATTCGGTCAAGAGGGTGAGCTAGAGAGAGAGTGAGCTAGAGAGAGAATGCTCTTGAAAAATAAAGAGGAAGAAGGCCAAAAATTAATAACTAATAAAAGGTTGGATAGTAATTGGAGAGATATTTTTGTGTCTTGAATGCAAGAGGGGCAAAAATGGAATTTCTCACTAACGAATAGTCAACATTTTCGGTTAAGGGGATTATTTGACCAAAATGCCCTTTAGTCCAACTGAAAAATTGGGTATTCTCCAAGGGCAAATGGGTCTTTTCTCATTTCCAGTCCAAATTTTATTTTTCCTAAACCTCTTGGGGCAAACCGCGAAGAAATTATACACTAGATGAGGAAACCTCCAAAATTTAATTATTGAAACCCCTGAAGGTCCGACACCAAATCCCGAAGCTCGATTCGCAATCAATCTCGATCAATTGAAATTTCAGCGTAACTCAAACTAACGGGCGGTTTTTAGGAGTTACGCGTATCAACCCATGATTAATATCACGTTTAAGAATTTCTCGAGCCATAGCGACTTTGGTTGTCATTCAATTGCGAGGGTCAATCACTAGTTCCGATGGACACGATCGTTAGAAAATAATTTAGGGACGTTTGGAACCCATACGAGGTCAAACGGAATCACCTGTGATCCAAGCGTAGGGTATTATCCAAATCGTTCCCTAATCATTCTAGGATCGGCTTGTATTGGTCCGGAATATTCCCTCGACAATTTTCATGGCCAAAGAGTCAATCCATGATCAAGTTCTTAGGTCACGTACTTGATTTTCCTAGCTAGCCATTCCCATTTGGTTAGTCTGCTCGATAGGGATCAACTCTGAGTGAGATTAGATCGAAATACATCAATGAGATATTTCATTCATTCATAGCTTCAAAAGTGGGTCAAAATTCAGGATGTCACACTTAGAACTCAGCTGCTACTCTTATTCTTATACATTTAATTTTTTACACAATTACAACACGTAAATACTACCAGAGAAAATCTTTCGGGAGATATAAGAAACAATGAGAGAAAAGTAACTCACAATAAGTATGCATTTTAAATTATGATCTCTCTATAACATTTTGGCCTAGATGGTCTTTTATCATGTAGACAACTTCATTCTTTTCGTTAGAGGGGCTTGAGAAGTCCAACTAACCATTAGAGACCTATTAGAACTACTGCAGTTGTTGTTTTTGATACTGTTATGAAATATCTACTATTCTAACAATGTTCTGAAAAAGCCGACGGATGTCAACGGCTATAATCTACCCGATGGACTTCGTTCTTCAAAATCAAAGATCAAGCTAGTTGATCAAAAGACCGTCACCTTCTAGGAGTAAACATCCGAACGATCACTTACCCATAATTAGGACGTCCAAACCTTTACTAGCTATTGATGTTGTTCCCCCGATCTTTCACCCGATCTATATAAGGCAACTGCTCTTTGCTAAAGATCTACTACTCCGATAAGAATCTTGTGACCCGATCTTTTTTCTGGTCGTTCCAAGCATATTGGTAATTTTGACTCCTCCAAGCTGTTCACCTTCACAAATGCAGTCCTTTCAAGCTTTAACGAACATCACAATTCTAGGGTTGTTCACTAGCACCAGGTTCATCCAACTGTTCACCCGATCTTTGTACCATTGATCGTGGTCCTTCTAGATGTTCTCCTTATAGAAATCCTTCCAGCTTGTAAAAATTTTCAATGCCTGATATCTTGTTCACCTCAGAGATTGGCTACCAATCCCAAGGATCAGCAGACCACTCTAAACATTGGCAAAGTAGATCTTTATCTCGGGATCTTTGTCTCAAGAGCATCTAGTAGCTCTTTATAACTTCTTATGCATTTCGGCTTGTGCATATATAACCTGGTATAACTCAATCAATACACATTATAGCATTTGATTGTTTTTGTTACCATCAAAACAGGATTGGGGATTTTCCAACAATTACCACATTGGTAAAATTTCCAACAATCTCCCCCTTTTTGGTGATGACAAAACAATCATCTGAATATGCAGATATCTTAAGTCATAATAAAGGATTTTCAATTGAGTGCGTCAAAAGTAAAACATATTGCTTATCTTGCAAAAATATGAATTCGGGTCAAGGCATAATAAGCATATAATGCAATCTCCAAAAATCATGAACCAAAAGATCATGATGTTCAATGAATAACTAGAAGATAGCAATCAGAAACATTATGAGCAAAGAATAGAAATTGTCAACAGCTCATGTTTCCCCACAAGACACTTAGTCACATGAATTTCTAATAGGAATGAACATTCATCATGTGAACTAATACTCTTCCAAACATATATGCATATTCATCAAATCTCTCCTCCTTTTTTTCATAATCAAAAAGGTGTTAAAAGGGATATGCCATTCAACTCATTTTCATACAATTAAACCTTTTCCCTATTTGATATGATCGAGCAGATAGAAAAGATATGCAAGAAAGCACGTGTTTGGTAGATCAAACATCAGATGCATTAATATATAGGCCAAGGAATATATATATATATATATGCATATAATCACAGTAACTATCTCCCTTTTCGTCATAAAGAAAAGCATGATATTGCAATGGGAACATAAAGATCTGCTCAATCGGTTTCAAATGATTTTAACAATTTACACTAGCAGATTCCAACGTCTCAACATGATATTCATCAAGGAATAATAGAGATAATAAGAATTCATGATAATCACCGAGGAGATGACGTATAAAAGCAATTATCATGAAATTCTATCTAAATACAAATATTGAGAGACAACATGTTTACAATTGATCTAAACATTAGCAAGAACATTGTTGCTTCTCCTGTCTAAGTGCTTTCACCTTTTAAGATCATCATCATCATCATATAAATATCATCGGTATGCAGAGAATACCATCATTGTTCACACAAGTCATGAACATTCATCTTACTTCATAAACATCAAGTGAAAAAGAGTAAGAGATATAGAAAGTGTACTAACCATACTATATGAAACTTGACAAGTTCTACCTATGCATTCACTTTTCCTTCCATCCTCAAAACAACAATCCGGATCATAGCCAAAATCAGCTCAAGTATACAAAGATTTGCCCATACCTAATCTTTGCTCTTTCTTGATGTTTTGCCTCTTCAATATGATGATTTTACCTTTCTTCTTTGTGCTCTTCATCCTTTTGTTTTCCTCCTCCTATCGTCATGATATTTCTTGAAAATGGCTTTCATTAGGGTTTAGATATTTTCACCTTTCAAAACATCTTCCGCATCAGCTCATATTTCATCTTTCATTGCTATTGACATGATCTTTGTGCTGATATTCCATTTTTAATGCAGATATCACTTCTTTGAGGTTATGAACTGAAGGATTTGCTTCTATTTTCTTTGAAACAACATCATTGTCATCAATGTTAGCTCTTTGAAATTCAAGAAGGAGATTCAAGTTCCACAATTGAGCTTATTTGCATAAACTCAGCAATATGTAACATCTCAAATCATCTATCATGTGCCCTTGCTTTGAATAAATAGAGTAGCATCATAACCATTTCAATCAAGAAATTACATAACCTTTCATACGAAACTTGTGGGCTTGTTCAAATCATTCAAAACATTTGACAAACATATATATATAATAACTTATGATCTGAATGTATGGAAAAGAATTCTTAAACCTTTCAAAGTAGCTCACTTTGAAGACTAAACAGGAGCAATGCTGCTATTTCTGAATTTTGCTTATCTATGAGAAATTTGTCAATCTTTGCAAAATTTCCTGCTGTTGATTCTTTCCTTGAAATATTTCCAAAGTTTACATGGATGGATTCTCTTACAAACTACATTTTTTTATAGAGAAAGCGATAATCTTTGTAAGATAGAGAATATATCAAGAACATACCTTTCTCATCCTTATCATGTTTGGTTGACGATGCCATTTGCATATTACACTCCTTAAAACTTTCCATCCCAAAGTTCTTTACCAAATTTCTGGCATATAACTTTCAGAATATGAAAGTGCTAGCCTCAAATTATTTGTCTTGTACAAGAAAGATCTTTAGATTTCCAATCACTCACATTTCTAGTTCCCTCTTCATGATATTGGTCGATTCCTTGCATAACAGCTCATTAGTAGAATCAAGAATCATATCATCAACAAAATTTGAATCAATAGAATAACCTGATCTTTTCTATTTATGAGCAAAGTAATGTTGACTTTACCTTTCTCAAACCCATTGTTGATGGCTAGTGACTTCACTTAGAGGGCGTGAATAGGTAATAAGGTGTGATCTTAAGATTTTATTGTGGAATTTAGATCACACGGCGTAAAACAGGGATCTCGGATGATCAATCAATTCAATTGATGCGGGATATGTAATGGGATCGATGCACGTTGTTCCCGTGCGATAAAGTTATCACAAAATATTTAGAATGATCAGAGTAAGAGATAAGGAAAACTGCACAGAGGGATTATAGTGGTTCGGCTTTAGTTAAGCCTACATCTACTTTTTCGGCCGACTGCCAATCGGCTAGATTCCACTAGTAATCTGCTCGGAGGTTACGGATCGGTGATCTCCTTGATACTCGGGACTTTACGCCTAGCGTTCAACACTCGTGTGTACACCTCCTCACAATTACAATGGATGGAACAAAAAGTGTGTTTGAAATGGAGTACACTCTATCTAGAAATTGTGAACACTTTTCCTTCTTTACACCAATCTCTATTTCCCTCCATCTTCGAGATATCTTTTATACTTTTTCGCCTCCAAACTAGTCGTTGCAAAGCATCCGGAAGAGATCTCTCCAAACCTACCTTTTTTGGACGAGATGTTTGCCAAAAGAAGATCTCTTAGCCGTTGGGGATCGCCAAAGGAAAGTCTTCCCCGCTTGGATCAAATCGCCCATACAATTATAATCCCGGGTTTCCATAGATGGTTTCTTCCATTTGGAAAGTCTTTGTTTTTCTTCTTGGTTCCGCATCCTTGATTGATCTCAGCCACCGAGAATCTTCAAGAATGATCCAGCTCGATAGCGTCCATTGATATTCATCAATCAAGTTCAATTTGTATTCCTATTGAAGTTCTGATTATCGCTCGTGAAGTACTCCTCTCAGAGCTTGAACGTCATTCCAACGTCCGAGCTATCCCCGCTCAACCATCCGAGCTCGAACCGGCGTCCGAGACTCTCAGAAACAACGTCTGAGCTAAATCATTTTGCTAGATTCAATCCCATGCATCCCCGCACTAAAGGATAATCTGCAAAACAAGTAAATCACGGCATTATCTCAAAACACAAGATTACTTGGATTATTTTGTCAACTTCAAAAATCGTCTAGGGATTTTTCTCAACAATCTCCCCCTTTTTGATGATGACAAAACGATCCACTATAGTAATGAATAATTGAGTTTAGAAAAGGTGAGCAACTTCAGTAAAGTTACTCTAGTGAGAATCTTGCTGAGGAATTATTTTAGCGATTCGTTCCTGTACTTTTAGCAAGATTAATTTCAAAAAAAGAATATGTATTTAAAAACGATGAGGAGCAATCTCAAAACTTATATCATCTCAATTGATGAGTTTGTATTCTAAGTGCATGTACTTATTGAGATGTGTAATGGTTTCAAATACGAGCAAGTATGAAGGTTGTAACTCCTCGGAGCATCACGCTTTGTCGGATGCTCAGAACTTATCCTGTTTAGTCAGAGCTTTTAAATTCGTGAAATATGTAATCTTGAAAGAATGGAACTTGTTCACCCGCTCTGCTTAGGAGAAGATGTTCCTTCTTAAATGATGTTTCCACAGTTTATGTTTAACCCGAAATCCCGTATTTGAAGGATTTTTGCCGGAATATGCACGCATATCATAAATTGATTTCACACGATTCATTCATACAATTTTCGAATCATATTTCGCACATATCACATCATGAGTCATATATATCATATTTCATACATATCACAATTATATCATTACCATTCTCCCCCTTTTTGTCATCAGCAAAAGTGAGTAACCTGCATAGTCAGATAGTGATAAAATGTTGCTCCCCCTAAATTCAATGCTTATTCGGGTCATATATGCGGTATACTCAATTCAAACATGCTAATATTGGAATATAGCAGAAAATAATAAATCATTCAATCAAATAGATCAAGAAAAGAAAAGAACTGGATTGAGTGTGACATATAAGGATCTTATTCAAGGTAACATGGTCTAGATGAAGTCTAGGCTAAGAAATTTTTGGTGTTTGGAGAGTCCTTTAGTAGATCTAAAACACAACAGCCCGTGTCATTTGAGACAATTTTTCATTGACTTTAGCTGCTATTTTGTGCAGATTCTTTTCAGCCTGTTCGAGCTCGAGGCCCGTGAGATGGTATTTGTTGTTCATATCTTCTTTGAGGGTCTGTCCCTTCAAACTCAAGCGTTCTTTGATCGCAGTCATTTCTATGTTAAATTATGTGCTGAACTTCCTTAGGTTATCTTTGCATTTACCCCGCTTGAATAGAATATCTCATAGTTTGTCCGTGTCAGAGATTTTTGGTTTCCTTGTTTCCCAGCGGTGACACCATTCTCCCCGAGTGTGATCATGTTTGTCTTGTTGAATCTTCTGGACAATATCCCTGTTCATCTCAGTAGATAGCTTTTCAAGAGCCCGTATTCCGGTCAAAATGTAGCTTGGATCCAATTTGTGTTCTTCCACTATTGCGCTTGCACATTCCGCTCGAGCAAAGTCTTGCTCATTTTCCTTGCAGAAGTGAAGGAGATCATGAATGTGAAAATCATTCAGATTCAGCTCAATATCGGTTTGAGTTCTTTGCGGTGAGGCCTTCCTCAATTCCTCCTCGGTTAGCTTGGTTGCATATTCGGTCACTTCTTGTTCTGAGAAAAAACCGTTGTGCTCTATCAAAGTGTTCACAGTTTTCTCATCGTCTCCTTTCTGTCGAGCTGCAAGAATTGTCTTCCTAACAACTTTTGCCAGCCTTATTTTCCTTTCAAGATAAAAGGCAGCCCTTTTAGCGGTGAGAGATCTTACCAGTTCAAAATGCTGGTCAAATTCCTTCCCCGTTAGTTGTGAGGAGCTCGGTATTGCTATGAATAATATGAAATCTTGTGGGAATTTCATTAGCACCAGTTTTGAGAATTCTTCCAGCCTTTGGTTGATAGAGTCCCAAAGTGTATCCACCGTCTTGGTTAATTGTCGGTTTTGAAAAGGATTTGTCTTACTTTCTCGAAAGGTCCTGTGTCGAGTGCACTAAACTCTTCCATCGGCCTTTCTCTCATTTCTCCTGTCTCCCGAAAGAGCAAATTGTACATTCCAGTGATTTGATGCTTCATCTCAGTCTAATAATGCAAGACATCCTCCAACAGGTCAGAGTCATTATTCTGATTCATTTCTTCTTCCTCAATGCCCGGTTCTGTTTCCATGTCCTCTCCTTGAGATTTTTCTCCCTGGCTTTCGATTAGTTGCATTGGATCATCGTCTCTTCTTTGCGATTCTCAACTAGAGCGTTATGGTATTCTGCCAACATCTCTTTATGATAGATGTCTTCTTCTTCCATCATTCCATGTTTTTCTTTTGTGATTGCCGTTCTTTCTTTTTCGACTTTTTCAACGAACTCGTTGAGGGAAAGGTGATCATCATTCTCTAGATCACTTTGAGAAAGATCGAGGTATTTTGTTGAGAATGGGATGATTTTGAGGTCCATAAGGATTGAAGGGCGTTGACGGTTTTAGGAATTTGGGATTATGGAAGACTTTGGAAAAAAATGAGTGTAAAGACCACTCTTTTTAAAGTTGGAGAGATGACTTTGATTTAGAAAGAAAGAGAGATTCCGTATGAGATAATCTTGATTTTGATAAAATAGGAAATTCTTTTGAAAATATTTTGAGAATATTTTAACTCAATCAATTTAATTTCAATCAAGGCAATCATATATTTAATCGAGCAATCAAGCACAATCACACAATATTTGTCGAATATTTAGGAAGATTGTGTTGATGTGTACCTTATTTGTTGCCAAAAATAAAAACAATTTACGCGCCAAGATTTCGAACGATCAAATTTTTTGTCGTATCTGCTCGTAAGATGTTGTCTTCATATGATTCTCTAAGTTCTGAGATCCTTAAGTTCCTTTTGAAGATGCTTTCAAGCTCAGTAGCTGCTGAAGGTCTTCGGATGATACTTTCAAGTTCTGAGGGAATTTTTCCCGTCTAGATCTCAGCTCAAATAGGAATCATGGTAATACCTAATTCTTGTCTAATGTACTCAAATGTATTTTTATCAAGTGCCTTAGTGAATATATCAACTAATTGATGTTAGAATCAACAAATTGAATGTTAACATCACAGTTATGCACATGATCATGAATAAAATGATGCTTGATTTCAATATGCTTAGCTCTCGAGTGCGTAACTGGATTCTTTGTGAGGTTGATAGCACTTGTGTTGTCATATTTGATTTCCACTTTATGAGCTTCAACACTAAAGTCTTTTAGTTGTTGCTTCATCCATAGGATTTTGGTGCAACAACTTCCTAATGCCACATATTCAGCTTCTGCAGTTGATAGAGCTACGGTGTTCTTTTTCTTGGAGAATCAAGACACCAGCATTGATCCCAGAAGTTGACATGTGCCTAAAGTACTTTTTCTATCTAACTTACAACCTGCAAGATCAGCATCCGAATAGCCATGTAATACAAGATCTGATGTTTTGGGATACCATAATCCTAGATTTGGATTAGTTCTTAAATATTTGATGATTCTTTTGACAGCAGACATATGAGATTCTTTAGGATCAGATTGAAATCTCGCACACATGCATACACCGAATATAATATCAAGTCGAGAAGTAGTAAGGTATAATAAAGAACCAATCATGCTCCTGTATAGCTTCTGATCAACTTGTTTGCCTTGTTCGTCCTTATCCAATTTGGATGAGGTAGACATCGGTGAATCTGTTTTCTTGCGGTTATTTTGACTAAACTTCTTCACTAGTTCCGAGGCATATTTTTCTTGATGTATGAATGTGCCCCGATTAGTCTGATTTACTTGTAGCCCTAGGAAGAATTTGAGTTCTCCCATCATGCTCATCTCGAACTCATTCTGCATGGTCCGAGAGAAGTTCTCACAAAGATGTTGGTTAGACAAGCTAAATATAATATCATCAACATATATTTGGATAAGCGGAATGTCTTTACCTTCCCTTCTGATAAATAAAGTTGTATCAATTTTACCTTTTTCGAAGCCTTTTTCAGTAAGGAAATTGCTTAACCTTTCATACCAGGCTCGGGGTGCTTGCTTTAGTCCGTAGAGAGCTTTCTTCAACTTGTACACATGATCTGAGTTCTTTGGATCTTCAAAGCCTGGAGGTTGTTTGACATATACTTCCTCCTTGATATATCCATTGAGAAATGCGCTTTTAACATCCATCCGGTACAACTTGAAGTTATGATGGCAAGCGTAAGCGAGTAGCAATCTGATATATTCCGGTCTTGCTACTGGTGCATAGGTTTCATCGTAATCAATCCCTTCTTCCTGTGAGTATCCTTGTGCAACGATCCTTGCTTTGTTCTTGATTACTTTTCCTTTGTCATCCAGCTTATTCCGGAAAACCCATTTGGTTCCAATAAAAGAATGATTTTTTGGTTTAGGTACAAGCTCCCAAACTTCATTCGATCCGAATTGTTGTAACTCTTGATGCATAGCTTCGATCCAGCTTTCATCTTCAAGAGCTTCTTCGATTCTTTTGGGTTCGACTTCAAAAACTAGAGCAAAAGCATTTATCGTATCCTTGAGTCTGGATCTGGTTTTGACTCCTTCATCCATATTTCCTATGACCCGATTTGCGGGATGACCGGATCTGTATTTCCAGCTCCTGTTTAATCTGTCACGTTCGATCTCAATGAGGTCTTCATCATTTGAATCTTCAAATGATGTGTCTTGCGGAGTATTTTCCATGTTCTGAGAGGTTTCATCCGGTTCTGCGTCTTCAGATGATGATTTTTCCATCTCGGATGATAATTTCTGATTCTCAGAACTTATTGTTTCTTCAAGATCCATCGTCCGAGTAGTCCGCTCATCTTCAAATTTCACATTCATTGATTCCTCGACTGTCTGAGAGTTCTTGTTGAAGACTCGAGACGCTTTACTTGTTGTGGAGTAACCCAAGAATACACCTTCATCTGTTCTCTCATCAAACTTACCAGTCCTATCACTTGCATTCTTAAGTATATAACATTTACAACCAAACACATGAAAATATGAAATATTTGGTTTCCTTCCCTTGTAGAGTTCATAGGGAGTTTTCTCAATCAACGGTCCGAAGAAAACACAATTGATAATATAATAGGCGGTTGAGACGGCTTCAGCCCATAAATGAGGTGGAGCTTTGCTTTCAATTAAAAGAGTTCGTGCCATTTCTTGTAAGGATCTATTTTTCCTTTCAACAACTCCATTTTGTTGAGGAGTATATGGGGAGGAAAAATTATGTTGAAAACCATTTTGGTTACAAAATTCTGCAAAGTAGTGATTTTCAAATTCTCCTCCGTGATCGGTTTTGATACTAGTGATTAAATAACTTTTTTCATTTTGAACTTTCTTAGAAAATGTTTTAAAGAATGAGAATGCATCACTCTTGTGAGTAAGAAAGAATACCCGTGTGAATCTAGTATAGTCATCCACAATAACAAGACAATACTTTTTACCTCCAATACTCCGTGTTCGAGTAGGTCCGAAGATATCCATGTGCAACATCTGCAAAGCATGGATAGTGAAGACTTCATTTATGGGTTTGTAAGAATTTCTTACTTGTTTCCCAAGTGTGCATGCTTCGCAGAGTCTTGTCTTTTCGAATCCCGCATTTGGAAGTCCTTTCACAAGCTTCTTTTTGGAGAGTTTGTTGATTTGCTTGAAGCTTATGTGTCCTAGTGTCCCGTGCCATAGTTCTGGATCGTCTTTGACGGACAGGAGACATTTTTCATTCTCGGACGATGTGTCCGGAAGGTACATATTGTCATATCTTCGTCCCGTGAATGATGACTTGTTGTCTTGGCTTGTACCTGAGCACTTATTTTCTGCAAAAGAAACTTTGTATCCAATGTCGGATGGTTGGCTAATACTAACAAGATTGAAGTTCAAACCCTTGACTAATGAAACATCTTTGATGAGTAGATTGCCAATCTTCGCAATTCCTTTGCCGATAATCATTCCTTTGTTGTTGCCTCCAAAGGAAACGTTTCCTCCATCAAGTTTTTCAAAGTCAATGAACATGGATGAATCACCAATCATATGTCTAGAGCACCTGCTATCAAGGTACCATTTGTTTCTTCTTTTGTTCGATACCTGCAAGGATCAAAGATTCTCATTTTTTCTTTGGTACCCAAATTTGTTTAGGTCCTTTGAGGTTAGCCATATAATCGTATCTAAGAATGTTACGTGTTGGTCGATTGATCTTTGAGCAGTAGCTCCCGGAATATTTCGGATCGCCACAATTTGAACATCCCGAGGGATGTTGTCCTTCAAATCTTATAAATTGTTTTCTAAAGTGACTTACGTAGGCGCCTTTAGAATGTCGCTGCTTAAGTCCTTCTTTCACTATTGGAAAATAATTTTTCTCATCACTTTCCTTTTGAAAGCCAAGTCCCGACTTATTGTAGATGGAACTTGTATAGAAAGTACATATTGTAAAGTTTTTGAACCCGATGAGAATTTTTTGTGTATCTCCAAAACTTCCTTTTTCAAAATAAAGTTCTCCTTTTCGAAAAGATCTTTTTCCTTTTTCAGAGAGATATTTTCCTCTTCAAAAGGATTTCTTTCCTTTTTCCAAAAGTCGTTTTCTTTTTCAAGAGATTCCACCCTTGATTTTAATTGCGCATTTTCACAAGATATAGAATCGGATTTGTCATTTAATTGACAAAATTCCTTTTCGAGAAAACTAATTTTATCTCTTTGCGAAATATCCTTTTGTTTAAAAACATCTACTTCCTTTTTCAATTCAGAAAGTCTCTTGAGAGTAGCCTTGTATTCCAAACATAACTCATCTATATACGCAGATACTTCAAGAGAGATGTTTGTATGAGTTACCTCAAGATCATCATCCGAGTCCGCCATTACACGTACATTTACATATTCTTCATCACTTTCACATTTGGTGTCGCTCCAAGTTTCTGCTTTCAATGATTTCTTGGATTTCTCATCCTTGTCTTTCTTCTTTAATATAGGGCAATTGGGTTTGATGTGGCTTTTTTTCTTACATTCGTAATAGATAACTTCTTGACCTTCATTTTTGGTCTCATATGATCTTCTCCGATTGTATCGTCCGAGATCCTTTCTGTCTTTGAAGTTCCTACCATGTTAGCCATTCTTCTAAATCTCTTGACCATGTGAGCTAGCTCTTCATCATCTTCGACTTCAGAACCTGAAACGTCAGAATCAACATTAGATTTTAAGGCAATTGACTTCTTACCTCTAGTTGTGTTTTCATCATTGATTCTTTCTTCTTCATAGGATTGAAGAGTTCCAATGAGCTCATCCATTGACAAGGGAGATATTTTTTGAGTCTCTCGAATGGAAGTTTTAACGTTATCCCATTCCTTTGTAAGAGCTCGAAGTAGCTTGTTGATTCTCATCGGTCCAGAAACTAGTTGCCCATGATATGTGAGACCATTCACTATTTCAGTGAACCTGTCAAACATTTCTTTCACGGTCTCTTCGAGCTTCATTTTGAATGCTTCATATTGTCCGAGTAGAAAATTGACTTTCGTCTCCTTTACTCCGTCTGTTCCTTCATAGGTGACGTGAAGTTTATCCCATATTTCCTTCGATGAGGAGCAATCTGCAATATGTCTATATTCAGTATGAGATAATGCACTGTAAAATGAATAAATGGCCTTTGCATCAAGAGCATCTCTCTTGGTTATCTACATTGCGCTTAGAGCATGACCATCGTGTTATCCCCCGCACTTGTAGTCTCTGTTGTTGGATTTACTCCTTTTTGTACGACATCCCAAATTTGAGGATCCCGGCATCCGAGAAATGCTTTAAATTTGTTATGTCGGCCGCTATAATCTTTTCCTTCAAAGTATGGTGGCATGTTGTTGCTTCCACATTCGATCCAAGAAGGAGAGAAATTGCTAGCCATAAAGATCGTTAGCTCAGAAGTAGAAACACTTCACAAAATATGAGCACCTTGCTTCGATACCAATTGTTGATGGCTAGTAACTTCACCTAGAGAGGGGTGAATAGGTGATAAGGTGTGATTTGAAGATTTTATTGCGAAATTTAGATCACACAGCGTAAAACAAAGATCTCGGATGATCAATCAATTCAATTGATGCAAGATATGTAATGGGATCAATGCGCACTGTTCGTGTGCAGTATAGTTATCACAAAATATTTAGAATGATCAGAGTAAGAGATAAGGAAAACCGCACGGAGGGATTATAGTGGTTCGGCTTTGGTTAAGCTTACGTCCACTTCTTCGGCTGACAGCCAATCGGCTGGATTCCATTTGTAATCCGCTCGGAGGTTACGGATCGGTGATCTCCTTGATACATAGGACTTCACGCCTAGCGTTCAACACTCGTGTATACACCTCCTCACAATTACAATGGATGGAACAAAAAGTGTGTTTGAAATGGAGTACACTCTATCTAAAAATTGTGAACACTTTTCTCTCTTTACGCCGATCTCTATTTCCCTTCGTCTTCGAGATGTCTTTTATACTCTTCCGCCTTCAAACTAGCCGTTGCAAGGCATCCGGAAGAGATCTCTCCAAACCTACCTTTTTTGGACAAGATGTTTGCCAAAAGAAGATCTCTTAGCCGTTGGGGATCGCCAAAGGAAAGTCTTCCCCGCTTGGATCAAATCGCCCATACAATTATGATCTCGGGTTTCCATAGATAGTTTCTTCCATTTGGAAAGTCTTTGTTTTTCTTCTTAGTTCCGCATCCTTGATTGATCTCGGTCACCGAGAATCTTCAAGAATGATCCAGCTCGATAGCGTCCATTGATATTCATCAATTAAGTTCAATTTGCATTCCTCTTGAAGTTCTGATTATCGCTCGTGAAGTACTCCTCTCAGAGCTTGAGCGTCATTCCAACGTCCGAGCTATCTCCACTCAACCGTCCGAGCTCGAACCGGCGTATGAGACTCTCAGAAACAACGTCTGAACCAAATCCTTTTGCCGGATTCAATCCCGTGCATCCCCGCACCAAAGGATAATCTGCAAAACAAGTAAATCACGGCATTATCTCAAAACACAAGAGTACTTGAATTGTTTTGTCGCCTTCAAAAATCGTCTAGGGATTTTTCTCAACACCCATAACGAACAAGAGGAGTTCTTAACCTTTCATGGTATGTGCTTCATTCTCATTTGAGTAGTAAGGTGCTTTCTTGAGTGGGCACACGCCATTGACCTTGTCTGGATATTTGCATCGTTGTTCAACAAACATATTCTCGTTAAATCATCACCCGATTTCACTCCTTTGTCAGGATCTCCATGGACTTGATCTTTAGGTTTACTTGATGTGAACTTCTAGTCCTTAGGAATCTGCATTTGAATCGAAGATACACGTTTGATTGGAAGAATTTTCATTTTTCTTGAAAGATTTTACGTCTATCATTGAAGCCATTGTTTGTTATTTGCTGCTGTGGATCTTTGCATGATTTCTTCACTATCATCATCCTTTGCACCTTTCCACTTGTCATCAAACTAGATGTTTATTGGTTCCTCCATTTTCTGCAAAACATTATTAGATACACAATATATTTTGCTAGAAATTGAATAATCAAGAACCATACCTTCATGAGCCTTTGGTTCGAACATACCAACATGTCATTAGCATCCCAATAACATAGCACTCGCAACCGAATACACAAAAGCATACAGTGGTTGCTTCCACCAACCAAGGGATTTTCCTCATGTAAAAAGAA